>NC_141561.1:24067500-24160000 GCF_036417535.1 Chlamydotis macqueenii | reverse complement strand
CGGGGACTAGCCGTTCCGTTCGGAGGGAGCTCGGACACCCTGGTCACTCCTACTCGTCTCTTGCTTTCACCAAAAAGGACAGGAGACAACACAACCCAACACCTTAGTTGTTTTCTTTACAAAATTAAGTGAGGGACAGATTCTGGCTTCAAGTCCTTCCTTAACTAAATAAGTAAATCTGCCTCTACCCGCCCCCCGTGCCCCCGGGGGCACATATGCCCGAAGCGCATAATTTCCTTCCCTCCCTCCTCCCCACTCGTGTTTGCGGCAGCCCCTGGGGCCGGGGTGCCAGGCCCCGCCGCCGCCGTAGCTACCCCCCACCTCGTGCCCCCCTCCGCCCCCCGGCCCTCCCCGCGCTTCCCACGCCCCGCGCCCGCCCGGACCAGACGGTGGGTTCCTTCCAAACGCACCAGCTGGTTCAAAACCTTCCTCTTCTAACCCACGGCCAGGGATTATTAACACATTATTAAAACTCCGTTCAGAGCACCTTAATGAGACCTTCACTAATTAGCGATGGGAGCCAATTTCAGAGGAGCGAAGCGATCAGTTAAGCCATGTCTATAGCTTCCAGACCACGCAAATGAGGCTTTTACCCAATTCAATTCAACTTCTCTTGCCATTCCGGGGCTGAACTCTCTCTATCCTCCAGTGCGAGGTGGTCACCAGGACCAGTGCAGTTTTGTACGGAAAACAACGCAGCAAAGAAACCTGATTCTAAGGGGAAAATAGTTTCGGGGTATTTGCTGGAGAGCAAGGGCATCCCTGGGTACTGGCGGTGTGTTTCTGGGGGGGTGACCCCCCTCCCAGCTGGTAGGACTCTTTCCTCACACCCAGCTTTTGCAGCTTACTGAACTGGTCAGAAAAAGGAAGGTCTTCCTTTTCCGAAACTTCCAATCCTTTTGTTAGCCCCGACTCAAAATTGCCCTTCTCAGCCCGCATCGAGAAACCTCCACGCAGCAGTCATCAGGCGGAGGACAAACGCATCCTCAAGGCAACTGAGAAAGGCTCTGAGAAACTTCAGAGTAGAGAAACACAAACAAATACATTTTCCAGTGCAGATTTATCGCGGCTCCCGCCTGTTTCGCTGAGTGCGAGTCAACCAGGAGGGGAAACACCGGCTGGCTTTGACAGTGAGCGGGTCTTAAAAATTACGGATCGAATCAAAGTTTCAGGAGCCATCGCAAAAGCGCTCAGAAACCCGACTTCGAGCCTTTCGGGTACCGCTTCGTGAGCACAGCCCCCCCCGGCTCGGGGCTCGCCTGCTTTCGGAGAGCCGGGCTCCTAGCCGGCCTCTGCACGGCCCGGGCCACCCCCCTGCTCCTCCAAACCCGAGTGTCCCCCAAGCCCCCTCTACCAACTCCTCCTCCGGTCAGTCGCCAGGCGCTTTGCTGCCCCGAGTCTTTGGGAAATGTCTTTTCCCGGATCAGGTCTATTTAGGACCCAACGCAGTCCTTCCCTCACTATACTTAATTTAAAGCACCAGGAAGATGTTATTTGTTGTCGAACTAAATAGAACGTATCACCTCTAGTTAAATTTGTAAATTATATTATGCTGCTGTTCTGGCTTTGTTTTTCGTAATTTTTAAAAATCTGAACAAATCAATTATATTAACCATATGGCTTGATCATATCAGCTAATTTCAATTTTTTTTTTTTGTACAGTAATTGTTGTTTAAACACTGACAACTTATTAGTTAAGGTGTTTAGGAAAGATCTCTCCAGTCCTGTCTTATTTAAAAGATGATTGAAATGCCAATGAATACTCCAAGTAAAGTCATTAAACCGTTCCTCCCCATATTTTCCATTTTCTGTGTATTTAAAGAGTTCACAACAGCAGTAGCTGTGCTGCAGCCTGATTTGTACTTCTGGAACGGAGGCCAGGAGACCATCAGGCTTTCAATTCAATCTATTCCAGTTTGTAATGATTTGCTTAAAAGCAGCCAGTTTTTGGTATGCAGCAGGTAAGTAGTCATTTTTCTTAGTTATTTTAAAGGTGTGTAGTATTGAGAACGTACAAGTGGTTCCACTCTGGCATTTGCACACTGCAAATATAAAACTTCACCCCTCAGTGATCTTAATACTTCGCCCATTGAATGTACTTACTCATTTAAATGGGAGTGTATTTAACCGCTAAACAGATGGTCTACAGTGCGCACAATTATAAAGCAAGGGTTTGTGTACGTTGCCATATTTTAGACTCCAGATTTCCTGCTTCCCTACACATTTTTGAAAGCAGTTTATTCTTCCATACAAAATACTAATGCAGGTGGAGAAGCAGCCTGGAATTCATTTCTCCTGCTATCAGAGATCCAGAGCACAGTCCTTCAGGCAATCTTCTAATTTTCTGACAAGGATTTTAACTACTTGGTACTTCAGATCTTTAGAGCATTTTGAAAACCATTCTGAAATGCTCTCTAGCATGCTGGGATTTTAAATATTTGACAGACTTTTCTGATCGTGTTTACTTTATTGAGTAAATACTGAAAAAATATATTGGTGTCACATCAGCAAAACTGAAGCAGTGACCAGGCAATGAGAGCTGGCAATTTTTTTTTAAGCTGTAGTGTACTACAAATGAAAGCAGAAGGTTGCAAAAAACGTGGAAAGTTAGGAAACACTGAAACTGAGGTTTGCATTACAAACAGGCTACATTTGCTGCAGGCCTGCCTCACCCAGGCACAGAGGAGTTGATGTTCTCTCATTGATCAGCTAATTAAGCCTGTGCATTTATTTTGCCCAGGTAGAGCTCTCAGCAATGTTTCTCACGCAAGATTACGACTCTGGGTTAAATAGAGATTTGGTAATTTTCTGACCAGACTGCCGGTGGTTCTCCTCACTCCCATTGCTCTGTACCTCCAAACATTAACAAATTAACTCTCCAAATGACTCTATCAAGCGAGGACTTAACTGTATTTTATAACTGGGATCCCACAGATCAGAGACACATGAAATCTGCATTCTTTTTGTATGCCCCATGGAGGATACTGAGCTGATAATTTTGATGTAGTTAGCAATGTTATTTGCTCATTGCTTTGCAAAACAAAACATTGAATGTGGTTGGAAAGCCTTAACATGGAAAACACAGTTTGTAACCACTTATGAAAAGCTGGATTTAAATTTTGTGCTTAGCATTGCATGGAAGTTTTGTAGCAAGGCAGAGGTTGAACTATATTAATCAAGGCAGCATTCATCTATCCTATGAGACCGTTCCTTCCCTTGCTTTGCAAAGCATTTCCAGCATCATTTAACTTCTCCAGCAAACGGCTGGGGTTTTACCAATATCAAACTTTCACTATACAGCCCAGAGTCACTTTCAGAGGAACTTGTATCTGTCCTGGATGAGTTCATCCATTCATGCAGCAACAGAGATTAGGATTTTCTCCTCCATGACTGCATCATAGTGCAATCATAGCTGGCAGAGCGACGTGAGATAAGGCTGCATAAATCACCCTAAAAATGCCAAGTCTCAAGTTCCGAATGCTTGACTTTTCAATCATCATTTCCTTTTAAAATGGCTCTTTGCATTCCATTTTCTGGATTAAAGAATCAATAAGTGATTAATCCTTTCCCCAGAAAACCCACACCACGATCCATCAGTACCTGGAACCACACTGGGTGGACACATTAGGGTCGCAAGCGGAGGGGAGTGGTGTACACACTGCTCTTTACTAACAGAAGAACATCAAAATTCAATTGTCAGATCAAGAAGTGAGTCTGTTGCAAAGGACGCAGACCCCTTTCTTGATGTTTCCACCAACTCTGATCCCTTCTGTTCACATTAAGATCTGTAGTTATATGTTTGCAGTGTTAAAGAAAGATACAGGCTGCCACAATTCACATTGTACCGAAAAGCATGCTGAGGCACACAGCTCTTGCATGACACAGAGTCATCTCATCTCTGATGACTTTTTCTTTGTCCACCTCTTTGTCCAGTGTTGGGGTACTATGAATGCATAGTAGATTGGTTTCTCTGGTTTTGGTCAGAGAGGTTGCTTTTTATGTTCCATGAGGTTTGTTTCACTCCCCAAACCAGGGAAATATAAACTCTAGAAGAAGGTGCGATTATCATTTGGGAAGAAATAAGACATTTTCAGAAGGAGGCATGAAGGCCTCAAAGCTCATCTGTATACGAGAAGGAAATATGGTCAAGGGAGTAACTGAATGCTGCAGCATGGTCTTCACACAGATCAACAGGCACATTGCATTAGCTTCAGCATCTTCCAGATTTACTTTTGGCTACACTTCAGTGTCGATCAGTTCCTAGCCACACCACACAACTATTTCAAACATAACCCAGAGATAATTTTATCCATTCAGATTTAAGATCTGGAAGACAGAAACTGGTATGCATCAGAGCTGTCATTCCAGCTCTTGGGGTTTGTCCAACTCCTGGGGTTTGGGCAACTGCCATTGGAAAGACTGTAACACTTTCATTACTCTCATGAGTTGGTCACCTAAAAAAAAGATATGTAAAAAATGTGAAATTCACATTTCTGCCAGTTCGTCACTTCCTAGATGATGTATGGAAAACGCTTGAGAGAGGAGAATATTACCAATCAGTTAATTATCAGCTTCAGACAAAGCAAAGTGGGTAAGTGAATGAGGTCTTGCATTTCAGCATCTGCTCTGATTATACATCTGTGTGCTTAACTGTATTATCTTTACAAAGCTGCCTATGACCCATTATCTAAACACATGTATGGAAATACAGACACCTCAGGAATTTGTACGAGACACGTTTAAGAGAAAGGGTGAGAATGGAGGAGATGGTTTGGTTTGAAGGGATTTTATGTCTTTGAGAGAAAACAATACAATTTTCTTCAAGGAAAGAGGGTCTTATTTTTTATTGTCCATCATGTTCCTGCTGATCTTTGTGGTCTGCTTCTCATGGCAGAGTCCTAAACCATTGGAAGGGGAATAATCCAGTCAGAACCATGAATTAGAAGGAAAAAGTAGGACAAAGGATTCCTGACTCACATTTGCAGCCACTCAACTTCATAGAGAGAACAGTAACATTTCAGTAATGTAAAAGTGAATAGAAGTTGTTTTTCAGACATGCACTGAATAATTTCTAGTGCCTTACAAAGCATTATTTGATTGACAAAGTCCCTTAAAAGCTCTGTTTATGAAATGCAGTGTTACTTCACAAAATTTACCATTTCGGTCCATGAAAAATCGCTCTTTTTCTCTGAAAAAAAACCCAACACTGACTTAGCAGCAGAATCTTTAATGTCAAGAAATGGGCAAGATGTCAGTTTTACGCTGCATCAGAAAGACAGATACATATATTTCACCATTTCTCCTACCCCATTTATGATTGTTGCAATCACAATATAGCCGAGATCTAGTATCTACTTGTCCTGTACGCATTGCTACCTCTTACTCCAACAGTAACAGCACTTTGTCACAGCTATTTATCTTCCTTGGGTTTTTATCTAGTATTTAACTCTATTTATTCTTCAGGAGCCCAGGAGCATGACTCTATTGTATGTGGTGCTTCCCTCTAATAAATTAAGTTGCTGTGCAAAGGCCATATCCACAAACCACCTGAGATTAATATATATGATATGCTTCTTATTAAAAAGCTGCAATTCTCAACTTTTTGCCTGTGCATGTTACTACTTAGATGGCACAATTCAGATGACAAAACCAGAGTGTGATGGTTTTTTATTCAGTGGGTGGCATGCCACGTGCTATAAGATGTCACCGTGCCCTCTCATATTCTGTAAAAGCACTTTCGGTATCATGTTTTGAATCTAAATATTTATTTAGCTAAAATAAAGATAATTTTTAGCTAACATTGCATTTAGCTTTCATTAACTTAACCTCAGTTCACATACTAATTTATGAACTGTTATTTACATTTGTGAAGAAAAATGTATTGCTGTGCAGATAGGTCTGTGTAATTAATTTGCAAATGAAAAACTCCATTTAAGTTTCCATAGATCTTTTGAGAATCTTTGAATGTTGGATGTCCTGCTTGAACAGGTGATTACGCATATAGGTTCCACAGCTCATTTTCAATCACATAATGACTTTCTGAGAGCTGATTTTTTGGGAAAGTTTATCTCCATCTGTCTTTATCTCCCTATCTTCCATAGCATCTCCTAATTTCTTTCTCCTGACAGACCTCTGGACAGCATCCTACTAGGCTTACCTTGGGCTGCTACAAGCAGTTTTCCAGGTAAAAATGGTTCTTGTCCTATAGGAAATAAAGCTAAACTATCAGCCTTCTGTCAAACTATTGAAGAATAAAGTGTTATTTTTCTCTTGCAAAGCAGTGTGCAAATCTCAGCAGGAAACTTTTCCATGTTATGATCCTTATATTTAATCTGAATGATGCACAAAACCAGCTACTGACAATAAGCTACTTTGAAGAATTTCTCCTCTATCTGTGAGAAAAATCACAACATTTGTGTAGTCATTCTGGTCTCACATAAAAATTACTGCACATTTTGTGGAGGCTTCTCCAAGGATTTGGAACATAATTTATTTTTTTTTTAAAGATCCTCTGTAAGTTACCCCCTTTTTGAATTTTTCCATCTGGAAGGCAGGGCCTAGACACAGCTAGTGGAAGAGCTTCCATAAAAATTTCTGTACCACTACTGAACCCATCAGAAAAAGTGCCTTCTACCGCAAGTTGGAAAGTACTGATCAACTAAAGCGAGACAAGATAAATTGTTACTTGAGTTTGGTTTGATAAATGTTCACCAGCTACCTGAGAACAGCTACTTCCAAAACTAGGCAAAGATGATATTGCAGAAGAACGAAGTTAGAAAGTGTGGCTGTACGTTGGAGAAGTAATGCAGGTGGGATTCACCATGGGATCCTTGTACAGCATTAAGGTGGATGACTCTTTGCTTATTGCTCTGCTGGATGTCCCACTGCCTCCACCTCAGACTCGGGATCAAAATCAAGCATGTTGTCAGCAAGCACAATTTCTGAGAAGCTAGAGATAAATTTTATGAAACATATGACCCACTGCCTGACAGGGATGTTAGATGAAGAACCTAGGCTAATGGCAACCGCAGTACTGAAGAAATATGTGCAAGAAATGAACTATGCAAGACACTTTGTACTTTGATTTTACTTGGATTGCACAGTGCATTTGGGCTTCAACTCCGTTCCTTTTCTTGCACCCCTCATAACATATTAACACCATCACTGGTCACACTAAAAAGATGAATAAAACTAAGTTTATTTTTTTTTCTGAATCTGTTACAGCTGCCCTAAAGAAACAAGGAAACAAGGATTCACTGGAAAAGCAGGTAAGACCCTGGCCCTAGCTATTAATTACAGGAAAAGTATTTTGATCTATACTTGACTTGCCAACAGTATCAGCACTTGGCCTACAAAAAGATCTATCAGGGACAACAAAACCCAGGCCCATTAGCAAATCCTCTTATCGTAGCCCTTCACAGCCTCATTATAACTGGCCCTGAGACAGCCCCTTGCAATGTATCTCTCGCTGGACAATCGGAGTGACTCATGAGAGCTACATGGCATGCATGCAAACTCAAACAGCATCCTCCCATTCCTCACTCTCCTTTGAGTTGAGGCATGTAGCAGTGTCCACAGCACATACAGTTGCACTCTAATCACCTTTAGACAAACTAAGGGTACAGTTCAGTGCCAGGTGTGAATGACATGACCCATCCAAAAACCTGGGTAAATACACCATCTATTGATGGAGCTGATGTTACTCCATGCTGAGCTACTCTGGCTATACTGCCAACAACGCCTGAACCTAAGGAGTTTAAAGCTAGCTCAAGAGTGCCTCCATTTGATTGCATTTTAGACACATACTCAAAACTTCCTGTGCTTTCAGATCTTGCCTTGTGTTCCTCTGTCAGGTGAAGTATTCTGCAGTAGTCTTTACTGTTTCCCATGGAGCTGCTTTAAATAATATTATTGAGTTGCATCTTCTCTGCCAAAGTAGATAGATTGATTCATTCAGTTTCCTAAGGTATTTCTTTTTTGATTAATTTTTGGTCATCCTTGGTCCATATTTTCAGCATGTATTTCAGTGTGGAAGCAGAGCAGAGCTACAGGGATGGGACTATTCTAGTGCTGATCTCATAAATGCTGAAGGAAATTATTATGATATTGTCAGGATAGCATATTCCTCCCTGTATGGGCCTCCATCTCCTTGAAAAAGAAACTGTGGCTCTGCCAGTTAAGTCATCCAACTCAGGGTTCAAAGTAAGTCAGAAACGGTCTCAAAATCAACACAGCTAAACCAATATTTAGATAATTAATTGAAAATAACTGCCTTGCTAGTGATACAAACTATTGCATGTTGTGGGATTCTAGCATGCATTTTTCATTACAATCAGTATTTTTCAGCTGAGTGCTAAGAGTTGCCATCTTGCTGGAACGTAAGGTCATCTGTGATACTGGCAGGTGGGAGGCCAATGTAGGAGCATGAAAATATTTCTCTGTCATCTTTCATATCACTTTAACAATCAGAAGAAAAAGGTTTATTATTTAAACGGGGCTTTAATATAAACTTTATATTAAACTTTTATTAAAGAATAAAGCTTTTTTTCCCTCTGGTAAATCAATATTAAAGCAGGTTGGGAATGAATTTACAGTTTCTTCCACCAGGTTCTCACACCGCTAGTATACATTTATAACTGCTCCCCTGCCTGTCTCTTGTGTGTGTTATAAACTTCCCCCATTTACTCTTTGGGTGATACCGAGTACTCCAGCTGAGAGTTCATGGAATAACAGTAAATGAGAGACATTAATGATGCCCAGAACAGATATGCAGGGAAGCCATTATAACTGTTTTACCAAACTCCAGTGTGTTTCTTGCTGCTGCTGCATAGCTTGGTCTCTCTTGCAAGCATTGTCTTCTTTGGGTTTCCAGTTGGTACATCCTCAGTCCTGAGGCAAGCAGAAGAGACCAGTTCAATCAGAGCTGGTGTTGAAGATAGCAGTGTTGAAGACAGAAGCACAAAGCCTCCAGCACTTGACGTGATACCGCTTCCCAAAAAGGTGCAACCTGCCTGGGGGACGGTGTGCAGGTAATCTATGGTGTCACAAATGCATTGCTTTCCAACAAGATGTTCTTTGTAGCCTTAGACATAGATACACCAGGTGTAATTGAAAAATGGGTTAATGATAGGTATTTTGTGTATTGAAATAGTATTCTATCCTTATCGAGGAGTGTCAAACATACATTTGGCTCCAGGCTAGCAGATGGTGCAAAATAATGTGGTTTATAGCTGCTGCAAGAGTCTTCATTTGTGATTTCTTTTTGTTTTTACTTCTGCAGAAAGATGTCTTAATAAGTAATATTTTATAAATCTAGTAGTGTAGGATCTTTTATGAAAATGAAACTATTTTGCAATTATATTGCATGGCCTCTCTGCATTTTTATTGTTTATGTTTGTCATTCTCTTATTACGTACAGCTTAGACTGACCCTCTTTCAGTATCAGACTTCATATTGTCACAAGGACACGACAGTTTTGTTTTGTTGCTGTTTGATAGGATACCTCTAGTCCCTCCACTATCCTACGTGTTGTTTTGTAATTTAATCTCTACAAAATCTGGTTGATAAAAAGATCAAATTAAGTCCAAATGATAATCCAACACTCTGACTAGAATTTGCATGTCCTAACATTCATATTAAAATATAACCCATCATTAAAAGGGTGGCAAATTCACACATTTTCAGCAGCCACTGTTATTCAAACGAGAATCTGGGTAAGGAGACAGCAATACTGCACTGAAAGGGACCACATAATCTTTTTTTTTCTCTGTCTCTCCCTCAAAGACAGGCTGGCCTTTTCGTTACCTGGTACTTCCAGAGGCCAAATCAAACTGCCTTGCTGGCTGGAGCAAGACAATAGGCCACCACACTTTGCGTTGGCACAGTCTTGAAAAACTTAAAGGATACAGTCTGGTATTTTGAATTTTTCTTGTTAGAACACTTTTACCTTAATATTGAACTAGTAATTCTCAAGATTTCTGCACCAACGCCCTCCTTTTCCATCAGTAGCCCCTGAAGACCTTTTCCTGCTCAGCAGTACGGAAATAGCAGGCGCCTGAGATGCCCTAATGTGAGCTCATGACTCCCCAGTTGAAAGGCAAAGCACCAGTTGTGCTGCCAAAAGACTGCCTGGGCTGTCTGTGAGATTTTGAACAATTCCAGCTTTTAGGGGGATTACTGCTTCTGTTGGAAGAGTAATTCAGAGTATTCACCATTTTGAAGACACATTGTGCTTCATATAATGCACCCACAGCATAAATGAATAACCGCAGAACAGGAAGGTCAAATCTAAGCAGAATCCTTAAAGAACACAAAACATGACAGGAAAATTAAGAACTCAGGTATCCTGTGAAGTTGGGTATGAGAACCATCCTTCCTTTTGCTTTTTAAAAAGTCAGTAGCTCATCCTCACATATACAAATAATTCTTAATGTACATAATGTAATTTAGGATTTTTTTTTCTTTTATTATATTTATTATCTAAAATAGTTGTATAAAAACATGGTGTCTATTTCTTCCTGTTTCTCTTATGAAGTGTTTAGCTGTGAAATGCATTATTTGTTACATTTTAATGACAGTATCACTCTCCTGAAGCCCTCTAAATGGACTAATTTCAGTGAATTTACCAGAAAAGGCAGATTTTTTTTTTTTTTCATAATCTCTTCCTGTTTTATACAATTCTTCAGCCAATGATACAAAACTAATTCTGGAAAATTAGAAATTCTCATAGTAATGCTGTAAAATAGGTAAGTTGTATTATCCTTATCTGAAAAATGGAAAAACAGTGACATGCCCTGGATGACTAGCCAAAGACAGAGATTTCATAACAAAACCAGAAGAAACTTTTGAATCCCGAGGGGGCTGTACTTTCTCCCATTAAACATCTTAAACCTGTTTTCTGCCAAATAAACCTAGTAGAAAAAAGTAGGGGACAAGGTGCATGCACTGCTAAGAAAATGTTCAACATTTTGTGTGAAATCTTGTTGATTATCTCACTTGTTTGGGACCTCTTTCCCTCTCCACTGTAAGCTCTCTCCATAGCAAGGGACTGAACCACCTGGGAGCTCCAGAGAGCCCTGTGGTGTTGTGTCAGCAGAAGTCAGTTATGATAGAGCTGGCGCACCTCTCGCCGAGGACCTGAGCTAAAGCCTAATGAGGTCAATGGGAATCTCAGTTACATATACTTCTTTGCAGAATGCTAGCTCAAGGGATAAGTACAACTCAAAGCATTAAAATAAAGCTTTAACAGGTGTAGGCAAGGCGAGCCTCCTGCTAAAGGAGAAAATTTCACTCCAAGGAGAATCCTACTGTTTTGATAATTCTTTCTAAATCAAGGGAAAAACCAAAATTTTTAGCATTTCCTAAAAATTTCCATTCATACACTGGTAAAAAAAATACGATGAAATTGAAGTAAGTAATCTGAAATTATTTTCAAGCACAATTGGCAAACAAAGTGTATTTTTTTCCCAAGGCACTTTACTGAAGGAAGCATTCACTGGCCTTTGAAGTCTGGTATTTACAAGTGAAGCTGCTGGCTGTCTAATTGCAGCTCACAAAAACATCACACAATCTCATCTAATCTCGCTCAGTTGTTGCTATATTTAGTTTTCTGTGGGATAATTTACATATACCTGAACTGAATTCTAACTCAGGTTACAGGGAAAAAGAAAAAAAAAGATGACTAAATAAATCCCTAATGAGATTTGCATGCAAAATTTTTCTAAACAAAAAGGTAAAGAAACCACTGCTCTGTGCAGATACAAGAATATCTATCCCTACACTACACAGAAAAGATCAGCAAGTTAGAGCTGGTGCCAGTGACATCTAAAACAAGCAATATATTTTCCTTCAGAATGGCTGCTTTCTGTTTTGAGTGGGAACAACTCCCAGTCACATCAAAACTATCCTACACATCTTCAGCAGGGCCTGTTGTGACAGGACGAGAGGTAACAGTTTTAAAATAGAAGGCTGTAGATTCAGATTAGATATGAGGAAAACTTTTTTTTTTTAAATATTGAGGGTGGTGGAACACTGTTACAGGTTGCCCAGAGAGGTGGTTGATGCCCCATCCGTGGAAACATTCAAGACCAGGTTGGATGGGGCTCTGAGCAACCTGATCTGGTTGGAGATGTCTCTGGTCCTTGCACATGGGTTAGACCAGAAGGCTTTTAAAGGTCCCTTCCAACCCAAACCATTCTAGGATTCTATGTAAAGGGCTTTAAGTCAGGGCAGATGCATTTTGCAGACCTGTCCAATCTTCTGGTCCATGTCAGAGCCTTGCTCAGCTGGCTCAGCTCTCCCTGGATACTGCCTTCCACCTTTGCATCACCATGTCCTGGCTTCTCTCTGGCTGTGGTCAGTAGAAAGCCCAAACCCCGGTTATCCAGTGTTGAGAACCAAAGTTGTAAAAGAAAACTCACTACTGGTAACAGCTGTATACAAAACAAGAAACAGTCCTCAGTGGGTAAATGCAGGGATCAGTAAGGAATTACTTTTATTGACCAAGGTCACATCTTCAGCTCCATGAACGAAGAAAGGCCTTCTGAACTTGGATCTTTCTCTGTAAGAATGGAAGAAGATCACTATCCCCGATTAAAATATTTCCCTGTTCTTACAGTTCCTGCCAAGCACTTCACCAGTCTGGGGAAATGCACATGGTGGGAGAACAGGGAGATGGCATGGCAGGGAAAGGAAGGTGGTCGTACGTAAAGGGAGTATGAGCCCTACAATATTTTCCCATGGGACAAATATTTCACACCAGCAGAACATGCCTGTGTGTGGGAAAGCTGGTGGGGAAGAGAATTTAAATTTCAAATTCCCCTGAGGGATCGAAAGACAGATGAACAGAAAGAACAAGTGGAAACCAAGAATCTGAGTTTTGCAATAAAAGATTTTATAGTAGAATCAACCAAGATGTACATCAGAATAAAGAATCTAGCTCTGAATGCTTTTTGCTTTCCAAGAATCAAATTTGCTAGCATTAGTAACTTTTAAAAACTATTTGATTTTTCCTGTGTATCTTTTTCACAGCAGTTGAACTTCCCTTGGTTTCATTTGCAGAGTCAACACGTGCCAGTGACACATGTGGAACAAATGTTCAAAAAAGTATTTTACAAATCAACAGTGATGTGTGCTTGTCTTTCTTTCTGAACTTATGTTATCAGTTTGCTTCCTGACTGCCTGTGTTATATTTTTAGATTTTCTAACCATACATTAAAAATCTAGACAAGCCCTGGGTCCTTCTGTCTTTCAGGTGCTGATATTTTCCTGGTAATCTTAATCTGACTACTATTTACTCACTCTTATCCCTTTAACAGTAAATTCTGGTTTATGGCAGTCTATTTGCTAACGGAAATCAGGTGACGTATGGTTATAAGGCACAATAGGCTGGGAGATTAAATGTGCCACATGAAGAATTATCGCAGCATCTCTATTTGCTGTCAGTTCATCTTTGACTAAGAGTGTCACTGTAATTAGTACTTGTAAAGATTCTGGTTTATTTGTGTTTACTGCTACCATAAAGCAGCATTTAAAGGCAAGATTTCTATTATTTTTTCCAACACAGTTGTGATACACTGATGCCTTGCTGTGATAGCTAGGAAAATTACTATTCAGCGTGTTGTCAGTGCTCTACTTCACAACACTTCAACACCTACCTATCCTCGTTTTGTTGGCCTTTTAACTCTTTCCCCAATAACATATGTTTTAATTCTTTCAGCAGAAGTTTCTGACCCACCAGCTACTTTTACTTTATTTTTCTTACAAAGACTAAACCTGAACTCTCTTAGGATGGTCTCTAGTACCAGATGCTGTTCAAGACTTTTTCTCAACAATACTTGAAATGGAAGTATGAATGCCAAGTATGGAGACTCTTCCCAAAGTACTTCCCTGAGATAATAGTTCCCTTAGAGAACATTGTGTTTAATAACTGCATTTTGAAATGATTTGGTATACTTTCTCAGGAAATGCAGAAGGCCTAGTGCAGCTTTATTGCACAGGAGCTCAGTCTGTTGACCCTAATAGGAGTTCCAATTTATGGGCTAAAATGCTCTTAATGACACATACGATTTCAACATATACATTTGCTTTTGATTAAACTCTGTAACACATTGGTACACCCATGTAAAACTGACATTTGTCTTTATGAATCTCATGTAAAATGACACTTTGAGTCATGCATAAGGAATTTACAAGAAGAACATGACAAAACAATGTCCTTTTTGTGAATAGAGCCCATATTGTAAGCTTTTATTGCTTTAACAGTAATACATAATTAAATATGTCTACAAAGTCTGGCTTTGATCCTGGGGCTTTCTTCCCCGAGTTTAAGCTAGATACAGTTCCTGTATCCATGATACGACTACATAGTAGGTAAGGTTCATGTCCAGCCTGTACTTTTAAAATTGATTCTCTTGTGAATTCATCTTTCTCTAAACATAATCTCAAAGAACAGTTTAAAGCTACAATAATGTTAAGACTTAAAGTCAAAAGGTCTAAGAAGAGATTAAGAGTGGAACAGGATCGCAGATGGGCAGCAGCAGCAGATGGGACACATCTTAAAGAGCAGTTCACAGTTGCTAAAAGGCAGTAAGTATCATGGGGCACATTCCTGCACAGCCGGGCAGAGATACCAATTCAGAACCAGCAAACCAGCTTTGCTCCAGAGGCTCCTGCACTGGTACAAGAGATGAAGCTCATCCCCAGTGAGGTTACGGAAAAGCTGAACAGGCGAAAAATAATTTGGAATTCCGCAGAAACAGAATGGAGTATTCACTAAAAAAATAATTTGTTCATCTCTTTCATGCCATTGCTTTGCCAAATTCTTCTTAGACTGAAAAATAACTAACAGCTGACACATCTTTTGGTTTTAGCTTGTCCCGAGCAATCTCTTGACTTAAATTCTATGGGGCAAATTAGAACAATTTTGATTGAAGGCAATTAACTCCATCCTAACCGCAGTGAGAAGCAGTTTGATTTTAAGCAGTGTTCAACATCTGGAGTTCCTTCATAAAACTTCTGAAGGTAATAAATATTCTTGACAAAATTTAGTCTCCAGTGCCTCTATTATATTTTGCTTCATATTATTTACTTTCCAAGGCTGATTGATTATAACTATTTGATTCAGACTTCTTGAGCAATTAATGTCATTTAGAAAAATTTCAGGTATGTACACATGAAACCCAATCCTCACATGTACACCGACTGCAGGTATTTTGCAATATTTACTCCAAGTTCCCTGTTTTGCAAACACTCCTAGTAGGACAGTCAAGAGAACAAATATAAGAGAGGATGTGAATGTTGCCAAGGAGAATTTGCCCAAATACTGGAATATCTGCAAAATCCCCCTCCCGCTCCATATTTTCAAGGCTGCAGTCTCTTACTTCTGACTTTAGAGACAGTCAGACTGTGTATGGCAAAGTGGGGAACAGGAAAGGTGACGGCAGCGAAATTGAGTAAGAGAGACATCTGCGTCACATGTATGGAAATGGAGACATTTCTCTATCATTGTAGAGCCTGTTTTCCTTGGTTGGTTGGATGAGTGGGAAGAGCCAGAGGCTGGGGAATTCAGTAGTACCACCACAGGCAAAATGTTGAGTGTTCATAGTCTGTTTTTCCTTCTGGGAAGAGTGTGAGTGCTCTTAAGGAGGACCTCAGACTCCTCAGAGCAGCAGCCTTCTTGCAAAGAACCTTTACTAGCACGGCCTCTTTGCACAGCAGGAAATTCAAGAGTGTTTGATGAAGTTAGTAAAACTTCCATTTGTTTTTATGTTCAGAGTTCAATGTTCAGTTTATATTCCATATTCAGGGCTGGTTTCTGACTTCCTCTGGAGAGACAACCCACAGCACCAGCTCTATTGGTCTATGGCAAAAGCTGGAGCCTAAAATGGTGCTGAAGGCTAAGCTTGCCAGGAACCTGATGGCAGAAGAGGAAACACAAATGAACAACTGATAATTAATTCATGACTCCAGGAAAACACCTGAATTTGCACAGTTACAGCCATCAAACTGTCTGCATATGAGTTTTAATCTCCATTTTAAGTACTGCAAATAGTACTCCATACAGCTAAGGTTTCCAACACCTCCTAGAAGACCTTATTGTCCATTGTCCCTGATATTCAGACTTACACTGTTCACACCAAATGCTTGTATATCTGCCTTTGACCAATGTTTGAAAATTTCAGCACCAGAAGCTAAGCTATTACATGAATGAAAAATACGTTGTTTTCCCCAAGGTAAAAAATAAAACCCCAATCTTAAAGCTTCTTATTGGACGAACAACTTAAGACTAGCAGAGGGGTTGTCCTTAAGTAAGGGATGTGCTTTTTTTTCCCAATTTTTCCAATCAATAAGCCTCTTATTTCACACATCCTGAGTGGCAATGCGTAAGGGCTTAGTAGATAAATTCTCTAAAGATCCCATCTGCATTGAACATGCTCCACTGCCCCATGGCAGACACACTCACTGCACTGCATCTATACATTTTTAGAGGGTGGTTGAATATACTTTCCCCTTTCCTCGCAATTGTCTGTTGCTGTACTTGTGATTCATGTGGATCCAGACCACCAGACTGAGACCTGGGACAATGTTTCTCTTGAATTACCAAGTTACCAGTCTCTGTGCAGAGGGACAGAAAGGATAAGGACATGGGAATGCCTATGGAGGACTTTGGTGTAAGAAGGAAAGTTTGAAGTAGGTTTGCTTGTGATGCTAAGAAGATTAAGTTTTTTTTTTTTTTTTAAAAAACCTGAAATCTTCATGTTTTCTCTCAAATTACTGTCCTGATAACCTATTCAGATTATAATACTTTATTTTTTACTTTTACTGGTTTTCCTTTCCATTTACACCATCATCTTCTAGATATAGCCAGAACAGCCTACTATTGCACACTGCCCCCTCCTGACTGCGTTTCTATGTTTATTCTGTGTTCAAGCTCTTCTTATGTGTGCTTTATTTTATTGGATTTGCAGTGCTTTTAACTTTGTTAGATCCTCAAAACAGGGATCTCCTATTTATCATTCTTTTATTTAATGAACGAAATCCCTTATACACCCGATATAACAGGAAAACACCAAGAACTTACAATTTTTTGGCATTATAAGAGAATTAGAACCAGTCACATGACCATTCTATTTTTAATAAATCCCCTTTACATAGTTTCTTAATTCTATAGGAAGCTGCTCTTGGGGTTATTCCCTCTAATCCCCTGAGAAACCAGATTATTTGTATGTTGCAATACTACCCTTTTTTTCCAATGTGCAGCCTCCTTTTCCAATGTTTCACTTCAGTTTTACCCAGCTTGGATGCAAAATGTTGTCATCTCTCCTTCTCTCCTTTAATCCTTCCAGTCCCTATTACATTGATAAATTTGACAATTTACATGAAAACTCCAGTAGTCTTTATATCTGGCATTTCTTTCGCTAGGTGAGTATTTTCCAGGGTCCAAGGGATGCTGAGCTACACTTGCACCCGTCCTTCACTTCATCTGGAGAACTGCCTGCCTCTATGGTTATGTTTCTCCCCTGGAGTTTAGGCACCATTGACATAAGTACTTTTTCTTTATCTTCTTCTGCACCAAAGCTATTACAGGACTTTGCTTATTTCATAGACTTCAGTTTCTCATAACTCTTGGTTCTCAGGTTTTTTGGGAAGGAGGCTGGATGCTGGAGGTAATCAGTACATTTAGGGCTGACTTCTAATGTGTTTAGATGTAGGTCATTTATTCCTATTGTTTTAATTAAAGTTATGTTTCCTCCTCTCAATATCTTACCGTATTATGTACGTAAAGTGACCACGAAAAATAAAATGTGATAGGCTAAAGTTTGCCTGGGAACAGGAAAAGCAACAGACTATTCAACCAAGAGACGTATTACGTAGTAAAAGGTTCACGATTTAATACTAGCAGTATAAAAGAAGCTGCACATAAAGTTGTCTCCTTCCTTATAGAAATACGAGTCTACAAGCAGCCTGTGTGACATCTTAACATTAGCAATGGAAGTACGTGTACGAAATGTGAAGGCTAAATACTTACACTTTCAGAAGGACCATGGTTTTCTCAGAGGACAGATGACATTTTTTATTGCACTAATAGCTGGCACTTAAAATTAAGGAGAGTTTATGAAATATGCAGCAAAATGGAATTAGGTATTTCTGTAGGAATATTTATTTTGTAAGGATGGCAAACATACCTGTGATTCATCCTAGATAACTCACATTGGAACTAATAGTTAAGCCTTGATCTGGCTTTTTTTTTTGATAGAAAAAAAGAACACTTCAGCTTAATTTATGTTTAGGTATTTCAAAGCGGGTATTTGCAAACTCAGAAAAAAAGACCTTTTCATTAATCCATCATTTTGGAAACAGTCACACTAACCCACAACCACATACAAATACAAAAATCCTAATGGGACTATTTTCCTACTAAGCCTGTAATAGTTTACATTCACCTAATGGCCTGGGGTTATAAGCAAACTACTCAATTAGAGAATTTAGGCTGGTTGCCCACGTATTTTAGAGCAAATTATCCCTTCACAAATGCAGAACCCCCTATATAAAATGTCTAAACAGTATTTCCTGTTAAAAAAAGCAAAAATACTATTCCCTAAATTCCCACCTTAAGCCTACTAAGTATTTGTTTTTACGCTAGTGTAGCCATTTTATGGAGAAATATATGTTTTTGCCTCACATACCTCAATCTAGACCCTTTTGCTGGAATGTTTTTAACCTTCCAAGCAGCTGAAAAATGCTAATGCAACTTTTTTTTTTTCAGAGTAAGATTTTAAAAGTAGTTTCACCAAGTTATTGGTGATACCGGAACACAGAGGTCTTCTGAAGGCCTGACATTTTGAAGGTTCAAGGATAACAAATCTTCCTCTTCTAAGGGCACTCTGAATTATCTGTTAGCACTTACTATTTCTTCTACTGCTTCTTTCATTTAAAAGAGAGGTTGATGCTTTCGACCTATAAACACTCATTAAAAGTTCCTCACTCTATTATGCTGAGCTGCTGCTCCTAATTGCATGCAGCTGGGTGTGTCATTGGATTCTCATTTCAAAGACAAAGATTTAAAAATTACAATGAACCAGTCACCAACTCATAACACATCTGCTTCTGAAATGGAGATGCATGGTTTTGACTGTGCACAGGGGATGAATGTCTCCCTTGCAGTGTTTGATCATAACAGGCCAAGTCCAGCTCAAGCCCAAAGTGGGCGATCAGTGTCACAGGTCCAATTGTCACTGGTGAGGTTTTGAGGCTGTGGATGGAGGGGTCCCCACCTCTGTCCCTCTCATTCTGCTGTCTGCCTTCATGGTCAGGTTAAATCACTTTCTGGGAGATTCAACATGAGCTGAAGGAACTGTTGGTTCATGGATCTGCAAGTGGTCGAGACACAGACCCTTTCGCAAATTGAAATATTTTATATGCATGCCATGAGTGCTGTCATGATTACGAGCACCAGCAAAGTGTCCTTTCTCTTGTTTGAGACCTGGAGCAAAGAATGAGGGTGCTGCTAGCTCTTGCCTTCATGATCTTTCCAGAAGCTTATGAAGCCTTTTTCCATCATTTCAGTCAAGAAAGCAGCTTTGTCCTCTAGCACAGAGAGTGTAGATGGCCTCATGCAAAATTCTGCTGAAGCCAAAGAGCTGGTTGTTTTCACCTGAAGACAGAATTTGGCTCAAAATCTGAAAATGTATGCAATGTGATTTAAGTTAATAACTGAAAGGACTTTTAGTAAAGCAAATGAGTAGTGAGGAAACATTTGAATGCCCAAGGAAGACTTTAGAGCAGACAAGTCTACAATTTTTAACATGCTTAAGATTTTCAATCCTAACTGCCTCCTCTCAATGCTTTATGTAATTCGCTCATCCTTAAAAGTCAGAATCTGCGGGATTTCTTCACTATAGCACCCAACACAAGCTGATACTTTTGAAGGTATGGGTGGTACAAAACTAGATGAGCAGAACAATCTCCTGGACCAATGCACAGCTCAGATAATGCAGCAGCAATGATAAATAAAACACCCATACATTGTGTTGCAACTCTGTGAAAAATTGTGAAGTGCAAGAGTAGAAAGAATAGATTAAAATTGCCAAGTAATGAAGGAGATTTGTGTCACAGAAGTATCAGAGGGACTCAGGTCTCAGTCCTGCATTATGTCTGGATGTCTACAACTGTGTAAAACCATAACAAAGTTTTTGGGGAAGCACGCAGATAAAATACTTAGACTCTGATGGAGGATTAGGGTCTAATTTCATGCAACACCCAAAGAAGAGAGAAGGTGTAAATTCTAAATTAAGGAAAAGATATGTTAAAGAACAAAAGAAATCAGTGGAATAAAGATAGTTAAGCACAGTGTGAAGAAGCAAATAATTATTTTAGATATATATGAATTAATTTAACAAATATATGTCAACGCATATACTTTTGAAAGCAATGCTAAAAAGTGCCTTCAGGAGAGCTTTAAAATCAGCAGGCTACATGTGGCTATTCTACAAGCAGGCTGCTCCTGCTCTTAGGGAAATCAACAGCGGTTCTACCAGTTGAGAATCATACTCAAGAAAATTCTTAACATCACCAGAAAAATAAAAGGCAAATATTATTAATTTTCTCATATGTGCTCAATAAGTAGGATTTATTCTATTAAGATGGAATTTCCTTGTTAAAAAGTATAGTAAATTAATTGCAAAGCTAAGAATAATATCAAAGGAATATGCAAGTACCTCAAGACTCAGGATCAGACCAGAAATTCTGGAGCAAACTAGATAAAAACAAAATGCCCAATCTCTCTGTGTGACAGAATTTGATTAAGGTTTATTGGCTTTTTACTACAATTTCCAATTGACAGGCCCTACTATAGCTAAAATTGAATTTCGTATACAAAGCTTATGTGGTTATGTTTGTTATTAGCATTGTCTTCCCCAGAGATATTTGGATTTTGTTTAACTGAAAAATAAACAAGTTAAATGCCGAATTGCCTGGCTAAGACAGTTATATGATGTGGTCTTTTCCTTTCATTATAAAGATTGTGAGTTTTGGGATACATGTTTAGGAGTTTGTGGTTACTTTACTTTAAATATAATACTGTGGACTTATAATGTTTTTGTTCAATGTTCTGCTCTTTGCATATAAAGTTCTGTGTCCTGGCCAATTTATGGCCAGACTTATCCAATAAACAAGTTTGTAGGAATGCATTTATAGATTGTTAGAAATACGTGTGGTGCCTGCACTTTTCTCAGCAATAATGTAAAGATTTATTTTTACCGTTAATTTTTAGTTACATTACAAGAAAAAGGGAAAGAAAATTGCATACATGAGAAGTTATTTTCCTAAAAAATTGAAAAAATAGGAAGATAGGTCAAGATTAAAAAAATACCTAACAAGTATGGATAGATTCCTCTGCTCTTGATATTTTAAAAAGACTTGAGCCAAGCTCAGGACATTTTAAACAGACTTGATTTTCAAAGGCTAGACAGTTAGTACTTTCCAAAAATCACATCCCTTGCAGTATCTCACCTGAACCTACAAAACCTTTCTGAAAGTCTTAGTGGAAAATCACAGAGTAAGCAAACAAGCCAAACAGGAAAGCTTATGATTTGTCAATACATATATCAGATGGATACAAATCAGTACGTTACAGAGTAGGAGACGGATAGTTGCACTGTGGAAGCTTCCAGGAATCCCAGGACCCACTCTGCTTGCCATGGGTCATTCAAGCATAACACACAGACAACACTGAACTGTTTATATCTTAAATACAGGGAAAGAAACAAAAGGCAGATGGGCCATTAATAAGACAACACTGTTTTATTAGCAATGTGCCAAATATTGTTATTTTTCAGTGATCTTCTCAGTGCACTATGTTGTCAGATGTTTTGTGAAAATGAAGAGAGGTTGTGACGTTTTGAAGAACAAAATGCTAAGACACGCAGCTAGCAAAATCAGAAGAAGTAAGTTTTCATTGTACATTAGGTTAAAATGCTTGGGATTAGCATCTCTCTGTTTCAAAGTGAAGATATTTAAATGAATGTGTAAAATAACTACCCCTCATAAAGAATTAAAGTCACTGACAAGCATAAAATGTATTATAGTAGGGGGTTTTAAAAATGTTTTTCTGGCATGAAAGAACTGATCTAGTATATTGCTTAATAAAATAACCCAGACCTAACAAAAATACATATTTTGCCCTAAAGCAAAACTCCTAGACTTCACTACATGCTATTTCTATTTCCTGGTAACCTCCTTTATTCTCAACAGGACTCAGTTTGATGTGCTGTTGTGCTGGAAAATGATATTTTTCAAATGCATTTTATTTTTGCCTAAAGAATTTAAGTTTTATTTCTGATTTTTCTCTTCCCCCACATCTCGTCTGCACTTTACCTTTGACTCATTACAGCTTTATCATTGGCCTTACCTTTCACAGGTTGATTATGGGTGCGTTGGTAGATTATGGGCCAGTTCATGACTGGAACGTGGACAGTACCCCAGAAATGTGAAATAAAAACCCAACTCATGGCTCTGAAATGCCAGTTCCCAAATGTGGTTTTAAAATTCAAGACACATTAATTTTATCTAAACATCTATATGTAATCAAACCAGGCTTGGAATGACTTTGAATCCCATCATTTGAAGTCATCGGAGTGACTACAGTAGAAGTTCTGCTTTTTGTCCATCTTCTATATGTATTTAATGAAATAGCTGTATTTTAAGAATGGGAACATTTTTTGACATCCTTCCAATGGAATTCATTCAAGTTCTGTTTCACACATTTATTAGTATGACATACTATGAGAAAGTCATGTTGCCTGGGAGTTTTGCATGTGAAGGGACTGTAAATTCAGAGCTTAAATTATCTAAACTTGAAGCAGTAATAGTTGTAGTAAAGGATACTCAATAGCTGAAATACATTCTGAAATTCTGAACGCTTTCAAATTTCACATTCTTTGAAAAGTTATTTGAAAATCACGTGTGAAAAGAGTAACAGAGGTTATACCATTAAACATGAATGCAAAGCAACTGTTCATTGTCCTTCAGCTTGCAAGATACATATTTGCTTTGGAGGGGAGCTCTAATATTTGTCATCTTTAACTGAATAAAATCTCAGATACTTTTACATGTGGATTCTATTATATGAATTGGTTTATAAGCCTGCTATTTAACATGATTAAATGAATTACGAACTGTGATTTTATTTCTTTTATAATCTTTGTAGAGCTTGCCATTATTTTTACATGTCTATGTCTGGCATTATGTACCTTTGAAACTGCGCCAGAAATATTTATTGTCCTATTCCTGGCATTCTGGGACTCCGTGTTCCGTTTGGTTTCCAACCAGAACAAAGCTTATTAGCAGATCCAGTTCTTGGTACTTTGCTGAAAACAATTTTATATGTAAATTTAATACTTAATTAAAGTAAGCTCTTATAACAATCAGGAGTACGCATGAAATGCATTTAACGCAGGTAATGTTCTATCTACCATGTTGAGCCATTAGGAAAGGCAAAATATATGTACTAATTAGAACTTTCCTTCTCATTGCCTGTCTCCTCCAGCTTGACTAACAAGAAAGCATTAAAACGCAGTCAGGTTGAATAGAAACGGGATACCGTTCCCGCACTCGTCTGTGCTCTGCACACACACGCAGCGCCCTGGAAGGGACGCTCGCTGCAGTAAGAACAGCACTTTCTCATTTGCCCCTTGAATCACATTTACTTGGTTCCAAATTCCATTATTCTTAATCAAGTAAAAATCCTCTTAAGGTCAACAGGAGTTTCATTCAAATTACTTCATAATTTGGCCCTCATTTTGTTGGGTTAGTTCCCACTTTGCCCAGTAGGCACAACCATATTAAAAAGGCTTTTGGAAACCATTCTTTATTTTATTTAGCTTCAAGGAAATAGATGTTAATAAAATTTAAGGATGTACTTATGTGTTTATTAAAGAGGAGGAATCCCGTTGAATCGGAACCCTGATTTGTTTAAAGAGCAAACTGCTCCAGGAAGCAAAAATAATATAGCTGACTTAGGTATTAGCACAGCCCAAATACTTTCAGCAAGAATAATCATGCTTTCATTTGGAGACTAGGGAAAATTGATTTAGTAATTTTTTTTTACAGAACATTGAGTTATTGTTTATACAGTTTGTTTATTTTTTTTCTAACTATAAACATCTATTACTCATTATAACCATTAAAGAGTCAGAAGCTTGAAGTCATGCCTATCAGGGAAGGGAATGAACTGATATGTGTATAATAACAGCTTCTAAAACTTCATACATGATTTGAAGCATAACTTATCTGAAACAGAGGCAAAACCATCTTTCTGCTTCTCATGTGACGATTTCACACTAGGCTTCTTCTGTTTGAGATCTTAATGACAGAACAAACACATGCATTTCAGTGTTTTATGAGAAATCACTTTCCTGATTCATTGTGGCACAAAAATAATCCAAAGCTTAACCATGTTCCTCAACATACTGTAGGAGATTTATAGTACTCAAATGAAGATGAGATTGCCATTTCTGCTTTAAACTTGAGGGTCTTTCAAGTATGGAAAAGTTCACACTACAGCATATCAACAAAGAGGCTTAAGACACTAAGATTTTTTTTTTTAATTTAAAGCCTTTAAGCATTTACATTTTTGCCACAGATCAATACTATAAATAATAATGGTAATAATAATTAATAGTAACTATTGTAATAACAGCAATAGTAATATATTAATAACAGTGACAGCAATAGTAATAGCAATAGGAAGTAACAGTAAATAGTAGTAATAATAGTATTAATAATAATAATAATAAATCAAAAGCAAAGGTCTTAAACATACTTAACATACAAAACATACTTAAACAAGTATGATTTATGGAATGGACAAGTTGATCTCGGCTTTTTCTGATGATTGTATGCAACTGTTAAAAGATTTTTATTTGAGCCGTTCACTTGAAATGATATTTTTTGACCTGATGGATTACGTATTTCTTTTTGAGGTAATAATTTATCAAGAGTCAGGTGCAGGCTTCATGAAAGTGCTGGAGTAATGAAATGCTGTACATGATAAAATACCAAAAAGCTCAGGGAATAGTAGTCAAGTGTAAGAATACAGACCACTGACACTGCAAATATTACAGCTGGATCAGAACATCAAAAGAAGCATATACTATAACATAGAAAAAATTAAACTAAAGCAGCTCAGTGCTGCTGTTGCAGAGTGCATTTCTAAAGCACATCATGACAAAATACAGCACTGAAGTCACCCCACCCGGGCAGTGCCACCTTTTTTGTATGCTCTGAAATGTCACAAATTAAACATGATTTATTTGGTGAATCCATTTTTAAGCCTTTCTTGCAGCTTCTGATTTACATCTGCCTCATGGCTTCAGGCCTCAACTCTTTCCAGCTCACCAGTTCTCTCTAAGAGGGCTCTGCCAGTCCCTTGTAATCCGAAAAAAATTCTCTAGATCTCTTCCCAGTTCCAATCCTAAATGACATTTGCAACAAAACAAGGCAAAAAAAATAGTCTGGAGTAATTGCCATCAGTTAAGAGCAAAGTGCAGGTCTGATGTAAGTTTTACTACAGATATGCCCACATGAGGAAGTTATTAATTACACATGTATTTTCCTGATTGGCAAAAAATAAAATGTTCCTATATTGCTTTATCAAATATATTATTAATTTTTTTTTTTACCAAAGCTGAATTACACAGGACATCCACAAATGTGTGTTAATCACTATGTATTTGTCATTTATGAAATGCCAGTGTGCACTCATTCTGTTCAAGATGCAGAGGAAATGGAGTCCAGGCCCCGAGAAACGCAATCCTTTGTTGGCTCGATTCGGTTTTGGCTTATGCTAAGACCACTGGCTGCAGTACGTTCAGCTGAGGATAAGATGTAAGGACGCTGCAGCAACCCAAATGCTGACACCAACTCCATTCGACCAGTGCAGGCAGAGTGGCTTTGCAGGTGGAGAGCCAAGCCACAGCGAGCAGCGCCTGGACCGCGTCCCTAACAGCTCGAGCTTGCTTTAATCACTGAGGTGCCCACGGGGTCCGAGGAAGTGGCCTGAAGCAAAGCTGTGCTCCTAAGGAATTCCCTGTGGTGTACAGCAACGAGCACAAAATGGCTACCTGAAACAGAGTAACTGGGGCACAGTACTCCAGTTTTGGTCTGAGCAATGCAGCACACAGCAGCACCTGATTCCCAAACTGCTCTTTCACTGACTTTGCAGCAGTGCAGTGAAAACACTCGTGAGAAGGTAGCACACGCAGACCATAGTCAATAGTGGTATGGGTAGTGGAGTTTGTGGTTTTAAAGGTATCTATGTACCCTCACTTGCTGCAATCACATCTCCATTTGCAATGTAAACAATGGTTCTGTTTCAACATCTAAAATCTCCCAGCATCTAAACAAGTTAACCTACATGGCCTCACTAGCCAGAGAAGTTCAAAAGGGTCGACTTCAAAGAGAATGCTGAATATACTTTGGAAGCCTAAATTAAAAACTTCAAGTAAACACAAATTAGCAACACTAAGCTTCTATTAACCAGATGGCATTTTCCTAAGGATGTATAGACCCACACATTTATTTAGAAAAATAATTTGGACTACTAGTCTACATATATTGCTAGCATATATGAGTGTTACGAATGTTACCATGGGAAAACTCTTCCTGAAGGCAAAAAAAGTCTTAGGGTGTGAGATCCAAACATTTTAAAATAAGTTTATTACTGATTGTTCAGTGTTCTGCATACAGAGAGACTGAAAGTGCTAAACGCTATCTATGATGTTGGGGAAAATTCTGGAGATGTATGCTGCTGTTAGAGTGGTTACGTAGAATCAGGTTAAACACCAGTCCCATTAATAATGAAGGACTTAGAAGGGAATTTATTTAGAGTTTTAAATACTCTGTAGGGGGCAGTTTTGAACCAGATGAATGAAAATTTTAAGCTGACTGATTCGAAGTTACGGTTTTATACTCACCAGCTACATGGCCATAATTTCTTCTTTTAGGTTAGATCTCAGCCTTGAAGCAAACAGGTAGCTGCATGCTATCATGTAACACCACAAAGCTGAGACATACCTGCATGTAAAGTTCAATAATGGTAGCTAACTATACTTAAATAGATTCATAATTGTACAGCAGTGATTACAACTTCATGGAGGAGGCCTGTACAAAAATCAGTTCTGTAACAAGGCCCAAGGACATAAGTACAAGCTGAGATCTCCCTCACAATTTTGGTTCAGTCTTGAATCAGGGCTGGATTTTGTGTTAATTTGAAAAAGTTTATGACAATTATGGAAAAAAAAAAGGGAGAAGATTCTTGGATTTCAAAAATCCTTTAAATATGGTATTGTCAACATTTGGGTTTATTTTAAGTATATATTATGCTAGACCATGGAAAAAGATGTTGGTATGCTTAAAAACGTTAGCTTAAAGATGAAGATCTAAATCAGGGTCTCTCCAGGAACACAGCGCTTTGAAGTATCAAACCCGGGAGTGCACTATTGCTGTATTTCATCTGAAACCAAAAAGGAAGACACCCTCTCAGCAGAGGGATAGTCATTGCTACAAGGTTTCAAGCAGGCATGTCTCTACAGTGCAACCTGAAGTGAAGGAAGGGCTCAATCACTGAGTCTTTTCCCACTTGGAAGGGAAGGAATAGTCTAGGTCTCAACAAGGAAAATAAAGCTGTAGAGGCAGGTTACAGTTTTGACCTCTGTAACTGGTAGCAGAGCATTTCTAGTACAGTCAGTGGCTCTGCATTGACTGCCATTATTTTGCCTTTGCCTTGAATGAACTTACTTGAAGCCCATTCTAGACCAGGATTTGCAGCTAAAGTTGTTACTTAGCTGACATTTGAACTAGCTAATAGACCTTCAGGATTCACTCTGAACACTGGCAGAAACAAATAGAATTAATTTCCCAGCATCAAAACTAAGGATGAATGCCTGGCAGATGATTAGACTCAGTAGTTCTGCTACTTAAAGCTTGAAGGTGATTTGTTGCCATAAAAGGCTGCGGGATATCTTGTTTATCCTCACCTGGCTTAAAAGTCTTGCCTATTCTGTTTGGATTTAAATTATTTTTAAAACTGATGTACTGGGTCTGGCTGCGATGGAGTTGCCTTTCTTCACAGCAGCTCATATGCTGCTATGTTTTGGATTTTGTGACTAAAATAGCCCTGACAACACAGCAACGTTTTGGCCATTGCTGAACAGTACTTGCACAGTCTCAAAGATTTCTGTTTTTCCTGCTATGCTCCTTTAGTGAGTAGGCTGGGGGTGGGCAAGAAGTTGGGAGGAGAAACAGCCAGGACAGCGGACCCAAATTGGCCAAAAGGACATCCCATACCACAGAACATCATGCTCAGCAATAAAACTGGTGTGGCAGAATAAGAAGGTGTGTGAGGGGTTGCTTTCCAGGGTAGACAATTTCTCAGAGACTGTCTGGGCATTGATCTGCTTGTGGGAGGTGGTGTGTTATTTCCTTTGTGTATATATATATTTTTAATTTCCTTCACTGTCTAAAGTTTCTTTTAACCCAACCCATGAATATTCTTAGTTTTACTCTTCCTATTCTCTCCCCCATCATGCTGAGGGGAGTGAGCAAGAGGCTGTGTGGCTATTTATCTGCCAACCATGGTCAACCCACCATAACTGGAAAACCCCAACATTTATAGGCCCTGTTACTGTGCACTGTTAAATATGACGAATTTACCAGCGCAGGGTCAGCTGAAGATATACAGCTTCTGCACACAAATTTCTACTTCAGGACATTGTGAAGGACTTTCCCCCACATCTGTGCAGCTGATCGCACTTGTGTAGCCGTAGCAGTACAACTGCTCAGCGGGCCACAGAAGGCCTTGTGAGACAGTGCAAACAGAGCAAGCATTGTCTGTTCCTCAGTCCTCTAGGCATGGGCCAAGCGATGAGGGCTGTCAGCCAAAGGACACTGCACCAGAAAATGGACAGAGCACCAGGAGAGAGGTTATGACAGCAACGTGAATTAAAGAAATACAAGGTGCCGCTTCTCTCCAAACAGGCCCAACGGCTGGCCAGTGGCACGAAGGGGGCAGCGGGAGCAGTCGGCTCCTCCGGCCCCGGGGCGCCTCGGGCGCCCGCCGCAGACTGAACCCCTCAGCGCCGCGCGCCGCTATCCGCGCCTGCCGCACTGGCCCAGGCCGAACATGGCGGCGCGGGGAGGCCGCTGCAACCCGTCACACGGCAGTGTGACCCTCATGTTCCTAGGTTTTAGTGTTAAAACGCTCTTTTTCTTCTGTAAATAAGTATCAGGGAGCTGTGGAAGGGCGCCCTCCGCCCCGCCCTCCCCAGCCCTGCACGCCGCGCCAACACCGCCGACCGCCGCCCAACACAACGGCCCGGCCTCTCCCCGCCCCCGCTCCCGCGCGCCCCGCGGCAGCCAGGCGCTGATTGGCTTCCGGGGCCGCGCGGGGCTTGATGGGAGCACCGCCCCGGCGACTAGGACCCTCCTTCGGCGGGCGGTGGTGGCGGGGTGTACGGCCCGGCCCGCGGCAGGTACGTGCTGGCGGGGGAGGAGCGGCCCGGCCCCGAGCGGCTAGTCGGTGGGGATTGGCTCTGCCGGGGGCGAGGCGGCGGGAGAAGGGCGCCTGGTGCTGCCCGTGGCCCGCTCGGGCCCGCGTCCCTGGGGGCGGAAGCGCGGCCGGTGCCCCCGCCCTTCCCCGCCTTGCCCCGGGCGGCCGGGAGGCTGCTGGGGAGCGGGGCCGCGGCGGGCCGGGGCGCAGCCTTGGAAGAGGAAGCTAGCGGGGGCGGCGGGCGCCTTCCCTGCCCGCCCGGCAGTAGTGGGGCGGCAGAGCGGGCGGCTGGCCAGAAAGGCGGGAGCCGAAGCTGCTCTCCGCCCGCGGGCCCTCGGGCTCGCTCCCCGGGCGGCCGGCGGCCGCTCTCGCAGGCTTCACAACAAGGCTGGGCTTCAAAAAAAGCGCCTGACCCACCCACGCCTTGCTCCGTCGCTTTGGAGTCTGTGTAGGGGAGCTAATTTGCCTTTTAGTTAAGGCTTTGCGAAGCACAGGGCCTCCATAGGATGCTTCCGAACTGAAACAGCTGATAATGAAGTTTAAAATGAACGAAGTTTGGTGTCTTGTTTTAACTGAGAGGTAGGTGGTAGGACAGGCTAGCAGCAGGTGTTGGGTGATGCTCCTGGTTTTCTTTTGCTTGTTTCCTTGTCCCTGGTACTCATAGCTGGCGAAACTTTCTATGGTCATTGTGGAAGTTTCTGAGGTCAGTAAATTGTGGGAGAATATCAATTTTGGGTGGAAACTTTGTGAGCAAAACTGGAGATTTAATATGAAGGGTAGAACTTGTGTTCTTTGTAATGGTAAATATCTGAGAATATTTACATAAAATGCAGTCACTAAGTTTACAAAAAACCTAATTTAAAGAGCATTCCCCCTTCCTTCAGGGGAAAGGTCTATATGTCTGTATGCAAAGCCTTGATTTCAAGTTTCTAGCATCCTTTTTGCTTTTAATATGACTTGATGTTATTCAGTCTTGAATTTCTGCATGTCAGTTATTAAAATTTATATTGGAGACTTTAATTTTTTTTTTTTGAGAGCTTTTAATCTTAAAACATCAACAAGAAGCTTAAAGAAATTTGAGACTGACTTGATAAAGTGAAATGAGATCATCAAACTGTTTTTCCCATCTAGATGAATAGGTTGGTGGATGACTTCCGTAATTGTGCGTGACTCATCCTTCTTTCAAAAGAGAAACTTCTGCTCTGGTATTCTTACTATGGCACTCTTACTTTGCTTTTTACTAGTTGAATTATGTATTTTGGGGGTAGAGGAGATGCTATCAGGAAATACATGGGGTTGTTTGTTTTTTTTTTAAGTTTGGGTTATAAAGTTTGCAATAGTGTTTTCTTAAGCTTCTACATGAAGTGTTTTTTAACATTTCTGTTGCCCATTTTAAGCCTAGGGCTAGGAAATGTTGCAGGTGTCTTATTTGTGTATTAAGTCAGTGATAACCTTTGTGGAAATAAGTCCAACTGCAGCAATGTGCAGTGAGAAAGGACAGCTCTGTGCTAAAGAAATGCAGTCTTGAGAAGGAAAAAGTGCTGTGCATTAACTTAATGGTTAGAACATGGGAAGGAAGGAGGACTCTTACCATGAACAGTAGGATATTAGTGGTAGGTATGTGGAGTGACAGGTGAGGAGGAAAAATAGCTTGAAGCAGTTGAAGACAACTTGTGTTGTCAAACAGAAGGGAGGCAAGGAAAATATCGGAGGCATTCCCTAGAAACCATAGAAAATTCATCATCTCCTAAGTAAAGATTTGATGACTAAACTGTAAATGTGAATCTAGTGGCCCTAATCCCTTAATACCTCTTTGGGGAAGGGTTTTGGTAGTATTACTGAGTTACAGAACAGTATATGTAAAACCTGTCAGCATCGTAGTTCATGTAAAATTATGTGCACGGTGACACTTGTCAAACCTGTTTCCTTTCCAGGTATTTGGCAGGTATTTTGAAAAACATATGTAGAGATGGCACTGTGAATGTGTTATTGACAAAGGTTGGCGTCACCAATGGCTCACGGATAATCTGTGAGGCCCAAAAGAGCCTCTAACACTTCTACTTGCAGAGGTTCTCGAACTTTGGCCTGAAGGAAAATGGCACACAAAAAGGCCTCATGAGCATCTCCATGTCTCTGTCTGTCCAGTACTGAGAGCTACCGTTGCTCCTAACAGCAGTGGCAATGCTAGGGAAGCAAACTAGATTTGGAAATCCTATGCTAAGTTTACAGACTTCTTGGTTGGCTACGTGATGTAGCTTTCATATTGTTTTGCAATAAGGATACTATCTGTCTCTGTAGAAATATTTGTGAATAAAGTGTTTGCTCAGATCTACCGCAATATGTGTAATGCGAAAACTTGCCTGTAATGGTAAAGTGACAATTGTATAAAATTCTCAGTGTTACAGAACAAGTAATATTGCATGCTTGAAAAATAAAAATATTGCTGCTATTTTATTGAGGTGAGTTGCTGTAGTGGTGATTGAGAATTTGCTTAAGAGTCCAAGGAGTAATTGTACTTTTTCTGTAGCTCACCCCTTTGTACTAGTAATTTGGCAGCAGCAGAGCTAATTTGTCCATCAGTTCTAGCTTCATTTTTGGTGACATTTCAACTACGGATTTCCTTATCTTTTAAGGACTGATTTTTGAAGTTGTAGGGCCTATAGTTCTGGATTCTGAAGTTCTTGGCTTTCTTAAAAGGTGAAGAGGATACTATACTACAGTGGCGTTCGTGCTAGTGAGTGGTGTGTATCCTGTATTTTATTGATTTGCTCTGAAGTCTCAGACAATTTTGGAACAAATTTGGAGTGATGTTATTTTTCTTTGTCTTTCAAGTTTTGGCCAGAGGTAACTTAATAAACCAGATAATAATCAGTTACATTTCTGCCTACCAGGTTCAGTGCTTTGTTTTAGTAAGTCTTACTGTTTCATTCCAGAGTTAAAAGAATTTGAGCCCTAGTTGGGATTGAGCATTAGGTTACTGTTGGAACTGATCACTTTTTCATTCACTGGGTGAAAACTTGTAAATTAAGTGGCTGGAGGGCCATCCTAAGGTTCGAAGTCCACTGATTCCAACTACCTGCAGGTGGAAAGTTGCTACACTTTGGGAAACCTAGACTCAGATCATCAACTTAGTGCTGTTCATGAGTTCCACGTTTGTGTAGAGAGAGCTACTTCTGCACCTTTGGAATTGCTTTAGAGCCATTTGATGTGCTGGTGATTGCACTGTGCATTGTGTGCAGGGAACATCTACCAATGTAATGCTTTCCTAGAGCAAGTGAAATCTCTTTGAAACTGATTCATAGAATCATAGAATGGTTGGGGTTGGAAGGGACCTTCAAAGGTCATCTAGTCCAACCCCCCTGCGAGGAGCAGGGACATCCCCAACTAGATCAGGTTGCTCAGAGCCTCATCCAGCCTGGCCTTGAACGTTTCCAGGGATGGGGCCTCCACCACCTTTCTGGGCAACCTGTTCCAGTGTTCTATAACTCGCATCGTAAAAAATCTTTTCCTAATTTCCAATCTAAATCTACCCCCCTCTATTTTAAAACCATTACCTCTCGTCCTATCGCAACAGGCCCTACTAAACAGCCTTTCCCCATCTTTCTTGTAGGATTCTTGTAGGATTATTATTTGGACTTAAAACTGATCATGCAAAGGAAGAGCAATAGTGCTATCCAATATGTTTGTGTTGATGAGAGCATGAAAAGCCGGTATTGGAGATTAACTTCCTCACAAATATTACAGTATTAATGCTTGATGCTTGGAGTGACAGATGAAAAGGAACCTTGAGAGTTACGCTTATGAGCAGTAGAGGAAATAACTGGAAATCAATTTTTTAAATAATTCTGCTTAATAATAAATTTTAAAAATTGTTTTTCTGCTGGACCATTTTAGTGACTTATTTAGCACTTGTTTTGTGCCTCTGTTTCTGAGGGCTCCCCTCTGGTTAAATATTTCCAAAGTAAAAATAAGTTTGGCCACATCAAGGCGGCTCAACTGACTTAAAAGATGGCCTATGAAACAGAAGACTGGATTTTAAAATAGCATATAGCTCGATAACTATGCAAGGGCTTTATGCAATATTTTGATTCATTTAGATATTTGAATAAATTTGTGAATTTTCGACTATGCTGCTAGATTGCTCCTAAATGCTTAATGCTTCACTTCTAGCTGTGAATTCTTGTAGAAGATTGATAACTCTGCCAACACTTGTCCACTATAGAAGATGGGTGGGTTAATTTCAAGATGGAGGGTAAGTAAAATTGTGTAACAATATAAAAGCCTTTAGTCTGGAAGATGGGAGTACGCAGGGCATGTTTCTAAATGCGTGTTGGTTGACTGTTACTGCTGATTGAATGTTAGTGCTAGACTTTTCCCATTAATATGTTGCTTAAAAGTTCAATAGTGAGACATAATGATGAACAATATTCTCTGCCAAATCCCTAAACTGTGAAGCTGTCCTTTATTTCCTTTGCAGTACTGGGCCTGGCGCTGGTTTGATTTACTTATAAAAATACTATTTTAATTATTTCTGTATTCTAAATAGTTTTGTTGTGCTTCATCAGGATAGATACAGCAGCATCTGTGACTTGGAAGATTGGTGGCTATTTTAGGTCAAAGTGCATACATTCAGAATATTGTTCTGTGTCTGTTTTAACAAATATTTTGGTAGCTGCTTATGCATATAGGAGTCTTTCTTCCTAACTGTTTTTATTGGCTTGTACGTTATTGAATAATGTACTGAGTTTATGAGGAAGAGGCATGAGGTTTTTGACTACTCTCCTGACAGGTGTGAGTTGTTTGAGTCTAGGTTTGCCTTTGCATGTTACCAATTGATTTCAGGGCCTCGTGTACAAAACTTCTTTAAAGGCAGAAGTTTAGGTGATATGTCAGTTTTGTGTAATAGAAAGAAACTAACTTTCAGAATGAGGCAGCGTGGGCTATGATCTTTGAATTTGTGGCCCAAAGGGTAGGGGAAGATAGTGGCTTTGTACTCCTCAGAAACTAGGAAAGATTCCTGGAAGGTGGATTACAAGTTGCTCCTAAGGGGAAATCTTAATGGAGATAATAACACTTATTTGCAGTTACTTGTAATTTATTTAGAGCATGTGTGTGTGTGGAATGAATAATAATAAAGAACTTAAGTTCTCGGGTTAGAGCTTCCTATATATATTCTCTTTGATTTGCCTATTCCCTCCACTCATCAATTCTCTCCTTGTTTTACTTCCCACCCACATGTCCATTATTGCTGTACCTGCATTATAGGTTTTCTTCTTTTGTGGTGTAGGAGAGGAGCCTTCAATTAATAGTAACACCAACTGTAAAATAGTGATTCATTACAGTCCCTTCTATTTGTCACTGTTAAAGTAGGAGAACTTCTTACCCTTATGTAAAAAAGATAATATATTAATCTATTATGAATGTCTTTTTTGTTAGAAAACTGTTAATGTACAGTATTCTTCAAAATATTGACTTTTTTTTTGGTGAAATTAACATCTTTGTTCATTCCCTTGTAAGCAGGCAAAGCCTTCCACTGTAGAAGTATTAGAAAAACTTGATAAGGTATGTATTTGCTTTTTGATATTTTTTTTGTGTGGGTTTTTTTTTTGCTTAGAAATATGCAGCCTTTTTGCTGACCATGTATTTCTTTCACATTAGGTAAAATACTGTCATGGAATTTTAAATTATTTTGATAATTATTCCAGTTAAATGTATTTAGAGAGCCTGAAATGGGAAGGAATGTGAAGTTGGCTTGATTACAGAATTTGATTATAAGTAATGGTTAAACTCCCATGTAATGGAAGATGTCATTAATGCAAAGTTCCATTCTTCAGACTCATTAGAAAATCTTCAACGTATGATTTTAAGTGTAAGAGTTATATCTGTAGTGGTAATAAATAAGGTTGGGGCAGAATAACTGAATAGACAGTTCAGTAATCAATTGTAATTTTTAGCCAGAATTTGTGACAGATGTCTGTACTCCATGGGGAAATTAACTGTTTTGAAATATAATGTTAATATTTTTTGTTTTCCTTTTAATGAAGATGTGAATACTGCTGTTGTCACTTGAAATGCAGTCAAAATGGTAACATAGCAGAGCATTACTTGCTCACTTATTAATATACCGAAAGTATCATTCAGATGTTCAGGATTTCACGCTCAATGTGAGGAAAATGCTGAAATGAAAACACATGAAATGATGGAGAGGTTTCAGCAATATCCCATGTTAGTAGAAAAGTATTAGAAGCATTTGAAATTTCCCACTGAAAGTTTTAGGATGCAAAGTATGGTTGATAGTGATTTATGTAACTGTAAAGACTGCCGTTAATAAGATATTAGCATTTTCCACTTGTCCTAGTGCATTACAAATAGGAAAAAGTGCTGTTTTGTAATATTTCTTCCCAATAGCAATGTGTTACTGCTAATACAGTGTAAGTATTCCATATCGTAGCATAAATACATCACACTATTAAGGTTATGAAACTTATCTTTGGGCAAATGTTGTCATTTATCAAAAAGCTGCTTGACTTTTCTAATCAAGTATCAAATTGATATGACTAATTTTAGCAAACACTTAAAGGTAGCTTAGTAAAACCACAGACTAATTTCACTAATGAAGTTGAACCATGTTTATTTACAGGAAATACAGACATTAGAAGAATTTAGAGAAAAAAATCAGAGGCTACAGAAACTGTGGGTTGGAAGGCTGCTTCTCTACTCTTCACTTCTTTACCTTATCACCTGCTTAATTGTATATTTTTGGTGTCTTCCTGATGAATGGACAGCAAGGCTGATTATGACACTTCCATTTTTTGCATTTCCATTGATGTAAGTAAATATGGCTTTTTTTTTTTTGACTAACTGCTGCCCCTTTGATAAAAGGAGATGGAAAATACATCTTGGCAGGGATTTGGGTTTGCTTTTGACAGTCCTTGACCTGTCATAACTTACTGAGGTTTTTCTTTTAAAATAAATCCAAGTAATTAGGCAGATGTTTTCTTTGAGAGAAATGTGTCTCGTGGGTCTGGGGTTAGTGTAGAACTAAGTCTTACCATCAAAAGTTGTTAGTGTCTAAAGTTACTTGGCTTATCAAAATAATACTAGAGAGACCTGTATCTGAACAGCTGCAAGGTAATGTGATATAAGCAGAAGAATATTGTCTTGTATTTTTTCTACTGCTATTTGGAAAAGTAATGCTACTGTGTGAAAGTGACCTAAGATATGTCACCTATAGGTAAAATGCAGCCTACAAAATTGGGAAAAAATAAATGAATGGGGAAACTCACTCTTACATATTAGCTGACTGTTAACACAAAATTGACTTGAAAGGTCGTCAGCCTAAATATGTAGGGGACTAGTTTTACATAATTGACTTTTTTATGGAGAACCATTGGCTGTTTTCTGCAACCAGAAAATACTCTAACATCATTGGAAGTGAATAGGAGAATGTATTGTCTATTTTTTTTTCTGTTCCATTGAGCTGATTGGCTGTTCGTCTGCATGAATGGCTTTTGCTTTCTAAGAAAACTACTTTTCTAAAAATAACAAAATGGGCTCCCACCTCACTAAACAGTGGCTTCACTGCCTTGCCTTTCCCCAGACCATGAAGGAGGAGAAGCAGCTTACTGATCATGTTTTCTACTGATGGAGAGCACAGTGCATTTACTAATTTGCTGAAATGAACATCCTAAATGCTGTCCATAGTTGTACAGTGTCTTTGTATGGAAACATGACTTGTCAGTGCCCGAACTTTAGACTTGAAAAACAAAGTCAAATGTACATAATTAAGGCTTTGCAAATATGATTAGTGTGGGTCAGTGTAACATGCAAAAAAAATACTTGAAGATGCTTTTTGTACATCATACTGTGTTATGTATAATGTACTAATATGCTGCTGTTGTGGAATCCAGTGGAGAAGATACATGGGCAGCAGTATCTTGATTGGAAAGGATTAACCTAGAAAATAAAACTCAAATTAATCTTTGGCAGGAATATGAATTGATTTTGTTCTTAAGAACAAGGATTTGAAAGTCTTTGTTAGTGTGCAAGGCTTGCTTATGCTAACAGGGAAGGCTTGTAGAAGAGCCTCCCCTCACTTAGATGTTTTAGGATTAGTGTAGAAATAAAAAAATTATTGCTGAAGGTGATGGCTTCTAGTGCTGTGGTGTGAATTTTCACATTGAATTTTTATTTTCTAATTTGTCCTCCAATTCTTGTTCCTTTTTTTTTTTTAAAGGTGAGTTTCTCTAAAATTCTGAATTGGATATTGGCTTACTAACATGCAGAATTAGACTGTTGTTCTCTTACGACTTGCAACAGTTTATCTGATTTTTTTCGTAAGCTATTCCACTTCAGCTTTTTTTGGCAGATATGAATGGCAAGCAACTGCCAGCTTGTCTTTGTTCTCTGTCAAGAGGTGACTCCATGCTGAATGCCTGGTGCCACCCAGTAATAGCTCTAGAGATTTTTCAGCCCCAATCAAACTGGAATATGTCTGCCTTTTCTAGCTTGCAGTCAGTCACCAACTTATTTCTGCCTTAGGTCATTCCCTCAGGGTCTCAGCAAGTTACTGATGCTGGTAGAGCGAGTTAAGTTCTAGGAATATATAACATCGTTAACTTTAAATGTATATTGAAATATCTGATAAGTTGAAGAAATATCTTAGCATGTTAGAAGGATGCTCTTCTTGAAATGATTTTCATTTTAATTAGATTCTGTTCCATCTTGCATGTTCTGAGTTTCAGAGAAATAAGTTTTTATTTTGTAAAATTGGTCCGAAATGGTCTGTTATTAAACTTTCACGTCCAAGTTCTTAAAGAGGAATTTTTTTTTAATTTCATGAAGACTGACCATATATCTATTAGCTTAGAATACAGCTTTAGGTAGAAGGCTCTTATTAAGCATATAGTAAAAAAAGAATACTTTTGCCTATGTAACATAGTCTTTAAGGCAATTCAAACCTTGTAAAACACTTCCTTTGATACTTTCTGAAGAGACACATCTTGCATTGTAAGCAGGCAAATCTATCTGTATTTTTAGAGCAGCTGTTACAGCACACTTTTGAACATGGAACAGAGTTAAACATTCTCTGTTTCTCTGGCCTTGGATAGGTTACTCTTGCATTGCAGTTGTCTAACTTGCCTAACTCAGGTTGTGTTGTTAGTACTTGAAAGTGTCTTGAACTGGGCAGCCATTATATACATGCAGAAGATGTTCTTATGAATTAAGTTGAAACTCCATTTGAAATTTTAGAACCTTTTGCCTGCTTTCTTACACTAGCAGTTATTCAGAGAACCTTTCTAGCCTTTTATTGTTTTGTTTTTCTTTCCATAAATGAAACATCGCTACTTTAGGCTTTATGATATAGTTCTTTGCACTAGGAGGGTTTGCAGTAAGATGCTTGGAAGAGCTTGAAGTATGAAACTTGCCATTTGGCTTGGGCCAAATACCTTGCCAGGAAGAGTGTCAACTTAATAATTATAAGCAATTCTAAACTTCAAAACAAAGGAAGTTCTGATGATTGCAGAGAGACCTTTTACTTTATCTTGAGCACAGATAAACTACTCCATTGTTTGAGCTAAGTCATCTGAAACCCTATAGAAACTGAGTGGATTCAGAGCTCTGTAAAATCATCAGGAGTCAGGTCAGTTAACTCTGCTTGGGAGAGAATTTGTACAGTAGCTATCTTACGGTTTTCATTGGTATTGAATTTTTCCCACAAATCTCCTGAGTCTTAATTTTGGGTCTTAGCTGGTGAGCTTGGTTTTCTGGATAACATGCATCATAAATCTATCGGATAAGAAGTGATGACGAAGTAATTTTCGGCTAGCTGCACATACCTTAATTTTAAAAATTTCTGACTGAACATTTTAGCAAGCAATTATGCTACTTGCTGCTGATTCCTTAGTATTTCTACCTATAGTAATACTTGTTAAATTTTAATAGACAGGAAGATTTTATTTAGCTCAGTGTGATGTTTTGTTGACAAGATACTAATTTAATTTTTTGTTTTCTATATAAATATTGTTTGAAGATTTCTGTTCTTTGTATTTGCAAAGTTAAATCTCATCTAGTAAGTCTTCTGCATTAACTACCCCGTTTGCTAAATGACTTCAGAAATGGTTACTGTAATATATTTTAATTAATATCATTCTTCTTTCTGTTTTAAAGAATCTGGTTTATAAGAACACTGCTCATTTTTTTCTTTTCCAAGAGGACAGAAAGGAATAGTAAGTATTTTTGTGTGGTGTGGGTGTTTATATTTATATATATATATATATAAAAAATATGGAACTAGTTGGGAATGATGCTTGCTATGAAAATGTCAATATTTTGAATAATCTGACTTCCAGGAAAAGAGTGGCCTTTTGGTTGATGCTGAAATGGGTAGCATTAGCTAAAGTGTTGTTTTACCACACAGTTCTTGAAAGAATAGGAAGGAAACTGCTTAATCTTTCACTTCACTTACAAAATTGTGGTGACTTTCTCCCATCTTTGCATGGTTCAAAGTGTAACAGAGTAAAATGTAGTGTAGAAGTAGGAATGAGGGAAAGGAAATACAAACAATAGTAGTAGCAGTTCCGTTAATATTTGCCTCTTACAAGTGTTCCAGCAGTCTTAATGTGTTGTCTTTATGTATAAGAGAAGAGATTTATAGCAGGTGTTTAATTTATTTGTCAAGATAGATTTTCTCTCTCAAGTTCTCCAAAGTATGCTTATGTTTTCCTGAGTAGAAGAGGGATAAGCAGGTATTTTTGTGCTGTTTTGAGAGCTAAGGAAAACTGGGAGTCATGTAACAGCCACAACAAAAGCAATGCAGGTATTGAAATACATATAAAATGTTGTTAAAGAACATGCAGATTCATTCTAATGCAAAATTTTAAAACTGCATCTGTGGCACTTGTCTGCAGTCGTTAGAGTTCATTTGAGACTTTCTTTGGAAACAGTCCAGCCTGTAACAATGTCTCGTGGTGATGTGAGCAATAATACAGAAAAACCTCAGTGTTGCATTATGTTTTATGACTTGCAGAACAACATGGTGTATTTAATTTGTGACAGCTTAAGAGTTAAACATAACTTTTGGAATTTTTGTTGAACTTCATGCTTGCATATAAAATACAAACATTGGACTTACATTTTTATGTAGAAATAAAATTGTCCATATTCTGCAGTGCTGTATGATTAATTTCTAAGGCAAATGTATATTTGATTTCATGACTGGATAAGAAAAAATTGTTTTTCTCGTTTGCTTAAATGTATTCCTGTTTTTAGCATACAAGCCAGTCTACTGCTTTTGTTGAATCTCTGTATTAAGGGTTTTAGTAGGTGTTAGAACATGACAAAAGGAATTATTTCTGCATTGTTCCAGAGACTGGGTAAAAATGAAGTGTTTTACCTCAAAGAATACAAGTCCTGTATTTGGAAAAGATGAATCGAATGCGCAGTGCAGGAGTTGCAGCAGTAAAGCAGGAGAAAATGCAGCTGAGAGAGCCAACTGGCAACTGAGTGGCTCAAAGCTAGCCTTTTTTTTCTGACATAAGTTAATATAACACATTGAGTTGCTGGAGATGATTACTTAATACTGTAAAGCTCTACGCTGGATAACCAGCATGTACCAGTTTTGAGAACTGTGCTCTGAATGAGGAAAATTGTTAGTGATATACTAGGAAAAGTGATATAGCAAGATCAGAGAATTTCAGTTTTTAAGACTGGTCAGGCAAACAATGTTGACGAAGATTTAGGCTGATCTGTACGAAAGTGTGGGGAAAAATAAATGAGATATCTTGCAGGTATTGTCTTCTATAGAAAAAAAAATCATACTAGAGGTTTAAGATGAGATATATTGGTTTCCTGAGAGTACTTTGCAGTAATTGCCATTTGGCCATGTGTGATGGGGCGTTTCATAAGGTTCTTTTGAACACAGGAGGTAAAGTGATCAGAAACAGACTGCCACGCTTTAAACTGATTGCATGACTTTGTGGGAGGCTATGCTTGAAGATGTTCTAGGTGTTTCTGTACCAAAAGCAGCTTCTGTTTCTTAAGTAACTGTTAACAGCTGACTGTACTGTGCTATTTGTTTGGCTGAGGTACCATAGAATGGTTTTGGTTGGAAGTGACCTTTAGAGGTTGTCTAGTCCAACTCCCCTGCAGTGAGCAGGGACAATACTGCATTGCAGTGCATTTCAAGGTGTTAATCTCTGTGGGGCCACATGAGAGGCTGTGTTCTAATATAAATGTAAAATTTTGTGGAGGAAGGTACCTTATTAATTTGAAGATACACAATTCCTGGAACTGTCTATCTTCTGTGGTCCAGCTCAGTGCTAAATACGGTCTTGTTCCATGTCCTATTTGTATTAACTAATAAGGGATTGTTGTACTTATGCTTTCATTGCATGAACTTTCAAATATGTACATGCCCAGTTTTAGTATTTTGCACATTTATTGGTTTATTCTATCAAAATGGATTCCTACATTCTGGAAAAGTTAAAGTAATTACATATTCTCTTAATTTCAAGTAACAGTAGTGTTTCTGAAATAACTTTAAAAAGTGTGTATCGCATAGAATCATAGAATACTTCGGGTTCGAAGGGACCTTTAAAGGCCATCTAGTCCAACTCCCTTGCAAGAACCAGGGGCATCTCCAACCAAATCAGATTGCTCAGAGACCCGTCCAACCTGGCCTTGAATGTTTCCAGGAATGGGGCATCCACCACCTCTCTGGGCAACCTTCCAGTGTTCTACCACCCTCATTGTAAAAAAAGAAAAAAAAAATAATTATATATATATATATCCCCCTATATAAACATACAAAAAGTATATATTTAGTTTGGTGGGCTTTGCTTTTGTTTCTTGTATTTGTATGAAGCTTCTTTTTTTTGAAAACTGAAAAATGGATAAAAATAGATTACAGGAAGCGAGCTGCTGTGTCCAGTAGAGCTGAGAAGGGGAAGAGGTTGTAAAGTTTTTTGTTAAAAATCTTCTGGCTGTGAAGGAGGTAGTAGAAAATGGATTTATCAAGATAATATCTTCTATATTAGGCAATGGTTTGTTACAGTGAGGCTTCCGTAAGTGCCAAGCTGCAAGCATTGAGTTGAAGGAAAAATCCCATGTGCATTTGACCTTTCTTCTTTCTCTTTCCTTTAGAGAGGTTAGGTGCTGTGCCTACTAGTTGTAACAGTCTCTTAACATATAGTAGTAAAATGACCTTCTGGTAGCTGTTCTTACAAAACTGGGGGTTTTGCTGCAGTGTGGAAGTGTTGAAAGGATGAAAGAGGTTGAGATTTGAAGCTAAGAATTGACCTGGCATTTGAAACTAGCATGTGTTAAGAGGCTTAAGTGAAATACTGAAGCCAGTAAATCTTGTACTCAAATAGATATATTAATACTTAGACCTCAAGATTTTTTTCTGTGGTTTGACTCATAAGATTAAGTGTATTTGCTCCATTGTTGTACCAGTTTTAATGTAGGTCAAAGCAGAGCACTCACTAGAATTGGTTTGCTTAATAAGGAAATGGTACATAAAACTTTCTAATAGTTATAACTGTAAAGTGATAACTGTGGGCTATAATTTATAAGCACTTTCAGGATTTAAATTGATTTATTTTCACATAAAAACTTTAGTTATTTTACTCTAAAGCTGATGTTGTAGAGTTGGTAGTGGTCGGTGTGTAGTTCTTTCTGGTCTCACAGGAAGTCAGTGTTTAGAGTGTGCTGAAATTATCTTATTTATATTTGAAAACTAATTTATGATGTTCTTCTTTTAGATGATGCTTTGGAAGATTTAAAGTCTCAAAAGAAAAAAATAGTAAGTAGAACTTCAAGAAAAGCTAGTTGTTATGGTCCACTGAAGTGTTTTTGCATCTCTACAAGTTCAGTTTGATTGTAATACATAGACGGAGAGCAGAGAGAGGGAGGTGAAACTATTACCATTCCTCTTTTCACACACTTTCTGGTACCACACAAGATTTTTCCATACCCCAAAATTACAAAGGACTGCTTGCATACAAGAGTAAATTGTCTCCTTGTGGTTTGACTTAAACCTACTGTTTTAGTGTTGCTAGATCTACGTAAAATGATTCCGTTTAGTTAGAAAATGAAAACGTAAGCTTTAACCTACTAATTGCTGACTACTTTTTACTTTAGGATTGTAACAAGTGTTAGATGTTGCACTGGTTTAAGAACATAGACTGCAACTATATCTTTAATAGTTACTCTGTCACTTAATGTCTGTTCATAAATAGCAAAAGGACTTCCATCTTGTCTGGATTCACTTTTTCATCAAGTAATGGATTATTGTTTATCTTAAATGCATTACCACTTATTTCCCATCCTCCATCTTATTTTTGTACTACATCTTTCTTCCATTACATTCTTTCCTCTGAAAAAGCTTATCTTGTCGTGTATCAATCCTGTCAGTTTTCTTGAGGTCATCTATTTTGTGAGCTGTGTGGATGAGTTAACAGTATAAAACTGATTTATGCCAAGTATTTGCTTCAACTAGATCAACACTTAATCTCAGTAAGACAAATTTAGAATGGGAAAGATTCCAAGTCTTGGATAACTTGCACTCTTTGCAAAGTTTCTGACACTGAAAGCTGTTTCCTCTCTACTTGATCATTCAGTAACAAAGTTCTCAGTTTACCTATGTTTTAGGCTTCATCTCCTACCTTGCAAGGCAAAACTTAAAAACCATCACCACCAAAACACCCCACCTGCCCCAAACAGCCTCTCCTGCTTCTGAAGAAAAAAAAAAGTGTTATGAGGCTTTATTGTTAATGAGTTTTGCAAAGTTTTCACCCTGTGCCTTCTGGATTTTGCCATGGTAGCTAAAGTAATAGAAAACAGACTCCTTTTTGGTAAGTTTGTTGTGGGTTAAGTCTGATATTTTATGGCCTTTATAGGGGAAACAGATTTCACTGATCTTCCACTCCCTTTTTTTATAACTTTAAAAATGTAGATGTACAAATGATAACCTGTAACGTAATTATGTCATTATCCTTTGGTAAAAAAGATTTGCTAATATTTATATCTGCTAATCTTTATATTAAGGAATCTATTAAAGGGAAGTGTCCTTTGTTGGAGAGACTTACATTTTCTGAGAATGAAATAAATGTTTTTAGTTTTACTTTATGAAAACTGCTTAACAGAAATTAGTTACTCTCCAATTTACATAGTCATTGAGTAGCTTTGGAGGGAAAGTTCTTGGAACAGAAAGAGCACAATGGAGAAAAACTTTTGGAGTCTTAAATGTAAAGCCTTCATTTCAGTTAAATAAGTTTATTTTTCTGTAATCATTAAAATCTTTGTATTTATTATAGAAGAACTAGTAATGCTGGCTTTTTTTTGTGTGAGAAGCACTGATTTAGAGAAAAGGCATTGAATAAAAGATTAGTTAGGAAATAGCTGGTTTATGAAGGGGAATTTTTTTACTTTGGGAATTTATGCTGTTGAAACAAGATGTAAATTTGTATTTTGCATATGTAGATAATCAAACATATTATAGAAGAGCAGGCAGTAGTTAAAAATTAAAGAATATAGAAATTATAGTGTAACTACAGGAGTTTAAACTTGGAAATATAAATTACTATTAGTATATATACATGTCAAACATTAATCATTAAAGTTAAACTTCTAAACAGGATTAGTCAAACAGAGTTTTGGGAAGTCAGATAACCCATAACTCAGCTATTTTTTGATTGGAGTGGAACACAAAGTCCATGATTACCTCCTGATCTTGTGAGTGCCTTGTTCCTAGTAAGGAACCAGAAACAGAAGACTTACTGCAACCTCTTGAATCAGCATGGTATTGGTATTTTTTTACTTGGAGGATTGACTTGTGAGTTTCATCGTAAGTTGAAGATATTCAATGAAACATCAAAATTAGATCAACATACATGTTGAAATTTGTATTTTAAATAAAAACACTAATAAAATTGCATTCTGTGATAATTTGGTTTTGATGATATTCAAATTTGGTTTTGTTTTGGATTAACTTCCTTAGGACTATCTCTGGCTATAAATAACTGTAGCAACACCTACTTTTTAGGAAAACAAAAAGTGAAATAATGGGAAGTGAGGAGGGAGAGGATTTTTTTCCCCTGTTGGATTCTGATTTGCTACTAAGTTTGCAAATAGGATTAGTTACAAAGATAGTTACATTGTGATCCTCAGAGTATCTGGGATAAGTAAATTATGTATTTCCTGTTTATTTGTAACGCAGACTGTTGTCTAGGCACTGTCAGTGTGCCACAACAGGTGTGTTTTTTCACTTCACTGGAGCTCAGCTACCCAATTTCTGGAGAAATCTTAATATTGAAGACAATTGTCCTTTTGAAAAATGTTACAGTACTTGTGTTTTACAGGCATGTGGTCCACCTTTTCCCTAATGACATTATTTACGTGCTGAGGGGTACCTATAGTGTAATAAGCTCCTCATCTACTAGATACAATACCCTGGTGGCTGTGCAATGAGCTGCTCAATAGAACTTCACTTCTGTCCAAAAGGCTTCAGTCTTTGGTGACATAATCACAGGGGTATTCATGTGGGTAAAATAGCTGACAAACAGGAACATGGATACTTCCTGGAAATACCCATTAATGTTGTCTATCCTGTAGTTCAACTCAAAGTTTGTGCAATACTTTCCACAGAACTGACTCTACATTACTTTTTTCCTAGTGAATGCTTTAAAACACTTTGAGTTTCTTTATGGATTGGGGTAGGGATTAAGTTCACTAGCTATAATTAAGGTGCTACTTCAAGATAAACTTTTTTCCTTCCTTGATTGTAACGGATACTCTGTGTTTGTGATTGTGTAGCTGTAATTTTGCCCTTAGAGCTCTCAGTTAATGAGGATGTCAGCCCTTAAGCCTGAATGTATTCAGATGAGCAAGTTCAGAGGGTTAAGCGTATTAAAGCAAGGGCACAGGACATGTATTAAGCTGCTACAAGTGGGAATTAGTGGAGACTTTACCTGGAACAGGAGTCTTAAAGATGGGATAATTCTTAGCCTGAGGACAGAGTTGTGAAGATAGTATAGTAATGACTTTGCTAATATTAGAATTAAACTTTGCTGAAGTTTGCTCAGTTATTCTGTTATACTAAGCTGAGTGTAAATTGAAAGTTGCATCTGATAATTTTCCAAGAAAAATAAGAAGTTTGATTTCAAAGCTGCTTCAGAGTTAACATTAATAATGCAAAAAATGCAGCATATGAATTTTGTTTATTAAACAGTAGTTATTTAAAGTAACTTTATAGCTTCAACCTTCCACTGCACCGTGGCAATACTTAAGACTTCCAGTTGCTAAATTGCATTTACAAGAAGTTTAAAATACATTACTCGTATTACATTTCAGTATAGGCAACTGATGTCGTTGCCACAGGAATTCTGTATGGTTGCCAGTTGGAAAGGAGGCCATCCATGCAATTATTCATAGGAGAGAATGTGGTACATGACCGTGCTGCTTTATTAAGATGTGGTTAATTCCCTGAAATACGTTTGAAAAATCCATGACTAGGCTGGTATTAACTTGCATAGAAACTGCACTTGTGATCCTGGTTACTCAGCATTTAAGCTTTATAATAATAGACTATGAATTAACCCTTTGGCAGAAAGTAGAAAATGTTTTTGGATCCGAGAAGAGTGTGTTATGGAAAAGGAGCAGGAGGTGTCAAGCAATTGGCTGTGTTCCTGAGCCAGTGCTCAGCACTAGGTTAACCTTCCTGAAGTTATGCTTCAGGGCGATGAATAATTCGGAAGTCAGTATGTTGATTTGCATTTATAAATGAGCTTGCTGTGGCAGCATACAAGCCAGTTTCTTCTGCTATGCAAATGCAGAGATAGTATTTACATTTTGTATAACCCCTTATTTGCTTCTAGTAATTATACTAATTTGCTCAGAGTAAACTTTGACCTGTTTGGTTTCTTATTTGGTATTGTCACCCAAATTTCAATTGATTTTAGAAAAATATATCCTAGGAGTGAAACTGAGAACTGTGAGTGTGCTTACAGAAATCTTGACAGCTTCTATACATTTTCAAAAAGTTTGTAGTCAGTTGTGAAAGTGAATTCTTGTTCAGATGCAGCTTTACTAGGATTATAAAGCTGCGTAGGAATTTCAAAATATAAAGAGTAACTTGTTGAATTACCCAATAACTGTATAATGTAAGGAGTAACTTTGATATCTGAATCTTGTGATGAGAGCTAAATTTTTCCATTTAAAAATAACGTTACTGTATTTGCAAAACTTAGATATCCACAAGTAACTACCATCCTATCTAATACTGCTATAGCAAGAAGTGCATTAGATAAGGAAGGTGTCAAGTGATGGTGAAGCATTCTGTTTTTTTTCTCTTCCTGAAGGTCACTTTGTTCTGCAGAAGATGGTTTCTCATGTTCATGTGTGACTCTAAAGACAAATACATGCATTATATGTTAATTGATGTAAAGTGACTTGGGATTTTTTATTTTGATTTGCGGGACACATTGACACTCATGGCTAACACTTCCCCACTTTCCAGTTTCACCTTACTAACCTTACCCCTTCATATAAAGGCCTGCCTTATGTTTTTCATTTTTATAAGCAATAAATACTTTATTTTTCCTATTAGACCCTTAATTCTGATCTTATTGCACTGTGTGGCATTTGTTTTACAAAGTTAGTGAGTTAACTCCAAAGTCTTGCTGAAATACAGGTTTAAGAAATTGATTTCTACTTTCCTCTTCATTCACTTTTGTTTGAGCAGTCCTTAATTAACAGCCTGGGTAGTATTCCTTGCCTTAAATGTCTGGTAGTGTGTGTAGAAGTGAGCTGTTAAATGGATACTGTGTATCCATTAAATTGAGTGAATTTTATTTAGCTTCTGAGATCTATTTGTAATTCTGAGGTCTGTCTAAAGGTAAAACCCCTATAACGTCTGCATATGCAGAATGGCTGAAACATTAGTTTCTCACTAACTAAATAATGGTGTAAAAGTCATGTTAGTGCGCACTATTTGTTATTTTAGCAGTGATAAATAAGTTTGAGAGAACTTAATTTTTTGACCACTGACCTTTTCAGTTTTGCAGTTTATGCCAACAGCAAATTTAAGAACAAACAAACCCCCCACTTTTAGCTGAATATGGCCATTAGTCAGCATATCTAGGAGAAAAGGTCTGCTTAAGATACTGTAAAATGCATTATAATGTCTATATATGCTAGCTATTTGTCATAACTTCAGCTATCTGTGTTTTAAAGTTAAGCTGTTTCTGATGTTGGCTGTTAACTACTAAAATGATACTGTACTAGTGATTACTTTTTAAATTAAGCCCATGTATTAGCTATAAAGCCACTTGAGTGCATTGTAAATAAAACATTGTAATAATGAACAGCTTTAATTACACTCACTAAAGTATGCATAGTTCTCAGTAAATTTTTTATTTAAATTCTTAACATGTTCCCTTTTTTTCTGAAAAGCAGTTTGAATTGCTGTAAAGATGGAGATCCAGCCTTTAAAGTCATTTGAGCAAATTCCATGGCTGTTCTCTAGTTAGTGAGTTTTCACAGCATTTGCAGCAAGCTAATTGCTTCTGCTAATAAATAATCTAAAATCGATGCTGACAGCAGTTAATTGGCACAGAGACTTTATTCTGTAAAGCGCTTGGCTAACGACCTTCCTTAAATTAATAGCATTAAGTGCTATGAGGAAATAAATCTAAGGAATTGCCTGTCATTCGCTTGTCATGTCTAATAACTTCCAATAATGATGGCTGATAGATTTTTGCACATTCCATTATTGAAGTTGGTGCATGTAATTATTCTCCTCATTATATGTAAACAATTAGCAATATTTGGTGTTTCCTTGCAATAAAGCTGTTAAATACAAGTAGCCCATTAGAGTTTAGTAACTGTTTTTGAAAGCAAAATTTAATTTTCATTGAGCAAATTCACAGGTATCTGAACATGCTACTGGTTCATTGGACTGAGCTTCACCTTTTGGTAACATTAATAAGTTGCTTGTAAATGGGAGAATATGGGGGGGAAATACTTTGAGGTGTTGATATGTGGAATGTTTTGTTTCCAGCTTGAGGAGGTAATGGAGAAGGAAACATACAAGACTGCTAAATTAATCCTTGAAAGGTTTGATCCAGAGTCAAGTGCAAAGGTAAGAATCTTGGTGTTGACACTGATTTAATATGAAAGGTACTGTGAAGCCAAACATTCAAATAATGTTATTTGTAATTAATTGGCAGGAGGCTGAACTGCCATCTGCTGGAACATCTGCAACTTCAAGACCTGGACAAGGTAATAGCCCTGTAAAATGGCTGCTCTTTAGCATAGATACTCATCTTTCATAGCAATTTCCATTCTAGAAGTCTCTCTATTATAAAATCTGTAGTTCAATTGACCTTTATTGAGGGTTAATGGACTGTTTATTACCGTTCTGTACTTTTCAGACAAGGGATCTGTTACTGAAGGCTGATGCTCTTCTAAATAGCAGGATGTTTAATGCTGCTTGATGCTAAAGCAAAGAGGAAATTAACTTCTTGTGGCATACTTGCAATTTTTCTAGAATACTAAGGTGCTTTTAGATCTTATGTACTCTTCATTGACTTAGCTTTTCAATTCTGTTTCTGGCTAGTTAGACCTTTCCTAATGCAGTGCTTAAACTACTTTTATCTGGTGGATGGAGAGATTCCACAAAGCTAGTGCAGGAATTTTCTACATGCAGGGAATGGACAGTTCTTTACTAGTTTATGATGTTCAATTTAAAGGTCCTATTGGATAAAATAATAAAAGAAATAGAAAAAACTTTTATGCATTTCAAGAAAACCTTGTTTCTAGATTGCACACAGAGGTTTGAAGACTGAGAAGATATCTCCCATACTCTCCCAGTAAAATGTTTGCATTAAAAACATGGACTATCAATTAAAAAAAAAAGCAAACAAAGTACTGTTAAGTTCTTCTTAAGGTTGAGTATAATATGCCGTAGTTAAACTGAAAAATGCTAGTATTAACACAGTATAAAGGCCACCTTTTATTATAATACTGAAGATACCTACAAAGACTGTCTCAAAGTGTGACTACTAATGTACTGTTATAAGCAGCTTAGACCTGTAGGGGCTGATGCTCAAAATAAACTGCAGAATCTGAACTGCATTATTTTCCATATAATAAACACATTGCTTTAGAGTGTATATTAGAATTATCAGCTGTGTGTCTAATTTTTGTGAGTAACCAAACTTTGATTTGTCTAATTTTTTCACTCATGGAGGGCTTGTTTTGATGGGAGCACCTGGGTTTACTAACAAAGGTGTTTATAAGTTGCATTGTTGTATCTGCTCTTTTGTTCTTTTTGCTTAGCTTCAGATTGTCATGAAAACATTTTTAGCCCATCCTTACTTATTGACATTGACAGTGAGTAGTTGCAGTCCAATACGTTAGCAGTAAAACTGTTCTCTCTTCTGGTGTCTTAGGCACAATAGCTTTTTCTCAAGTTTGCACCTTACCTGTCTCTCCCATCATTCCGTTTCTGCGGCATTCATAGTTTTCTAAGGCTGAAGAGCTATTGTGACACCCTGTTCTGTTCTCTGTCTTAATACAACTCATGAGTGGTTGCCAAGGATTTTCTGTCATACCTGTAATGTTTAGGTAACTTTTTTTTTTAAACTCCTTATATTCATCCTTCTCCTTGAGATATGTTAGAAGTCAGTCTAGAAGTAGGGTGACAGATCTGTTTTGTAGAATGCAAGTAATGCTGACTAGGGGATGAAACTGCCTGGGAATGTGCTTTTCTATGTAGAAATCTAGAGATAACTAGCTATAATTGCCTGTACATTGTATAGACAATGAGAAGTTTTTAGTCACCTTGGCTTTATTAAGAGATCACCAGCATTTTTGAAACTCCTAAGGAGTTGCGTGATTGTTTTCTTCCCTTCTGCTCAGGCTATTTAAGTAGCAATGGTGACAAGTGAGTTGCTCAGTCTGTATTAGTAAACTGCTCTTGTGTATGTTTGGATTTACAAAGCACAGTGTGGTGCTTTTGATCCAAGGTTCTGAGTTAGTCAAAAGCAGGTTAGCTGGATCCAGCATATGGCATGTTGTGTTGATTTTTAACTTGACAGTTAATAGAAGGGCTGAGGGAGAGGTTCTGAGAGGGTTAGAAGTATTTTTGAGAGCCAGTGGCTATAGGCTGTGGTCTGATAAGAGTGGATTTGTAGAGTGAAACGGTTGTTGTTAAAGAGTTTTCCCACACTGTGTATGTTTAGGGGTTTTTATTTAGGGAGAGCTGTAAACTGATCTCATGGACCTGGTGGAGGGCATCTTTCAGTTTAGTTTCATTTTGGAAGAATGTAAGTGCTGCTCTCTGAGACTGTTGTGGTGTGAACCAGAGACCTCTAAGTGGGGACGCAATTGAGAAAATGTAAAGTACGCTTCTGATTCAAACATTATTCAACTTTGAGTGCATCCACATTAATCCACAGCAATTTACTTTATTCAGGATAAAAGTGCAGTTTAGCCTTGGCAAGGATTTTGGAAAATAAATTTGAGTTATCATGGCTTATGGTTGTATTTGGTGATCTTAAGCGTCTTTTCCAACCTAAATGATTCTATAATTCTATATAATTTTGTTCATATACAGTACAATTTCCTTTTTTCTCTTCCAATCTATTCTCTAACACACTGAATTTGGAATTGGTGCTGCTTTTTGTCTGTGTCAAAGTGGATATTCAGACTATCGTATTTTGTAGATGCATTATGGTTCAGGAGGGACAAACTGTGAAATTGTGGAGACTTATTTTCTAAATAACCCATTCTTGGTATATGCAGTAATTTTTTGGTTTTTTAGCTGTCAAAAAACTACTAGCTTATTGCTGTTCACACTAAATATTTGCCCAAAACAAATATTAGCTTCTGTTTTGTGCAGCATATAACTTACTGTAACTAGATGACACCTTAATGTGGCTGTGGTGTGATTTGGTGTATGCAGTATGTGGTAGAATTAGTGATTTGGAAGAATAAAGTATCTGTTAACAAGTTAACATTAGAGCTTCCTTTTTCTTCTCTTTGCTCACTTTGGTCAGAAACAGGCAACAGAACTCATTATCTCGAGCTGTATAATTGAGTCTTTTTGAAAAGACTAAATAATGACCAATGTGTAATCAGATTGGGCAGTGTTGTGTATGAGGCAGCTGATGAAGGGTTGGTTAGTTGGCATGTTTTTGATTTAACACTTGAAATGGAAACTTGTGCATCATGCTAATTAGTGCAAGGATTTAATGAACATTACATAATAGTTGATTCTCAGAAAAACAACTGGTAGTGCCCCAGTTTTCGTATGTATTTACCTCTTTTTGCATTTTTTTAAATGATTTTGACATGCACTTAAATAATTGTAGTTTTAACAGATGATTCAGATGACTCATGAGTTTTGCATAAGAAAGCTTCTGGAAATCCAGAAGGAAAGTAACTTGAAAACTTAAGTGCAATTTTAGCTGTTCAGAAATGTTTTGAGGGGTAGAGTTAATGAGCATATGGTTATTCAGTACTTAGGCCATATGAAAAAAAGAGGGTAAGTGTATATTGTCAGTGGAATAAATATTTATCAACAATGTTCTGTTATTAATACCTGCTCCCTTCATTGTGCCAATGCAACTGTTAGCAGGGCTGTGTTGTAAATGAGATTCCTCCATGACCTGAATTAAAAATAATACAGTAACAGATAGTTGCAAGTTGTGGAATGAGTACAGGCATGAGGAGGAAGAAAGAAAATTCTTGGTTGGCCTCTGCCACTAAAGCCAGCAAGTTGTGAACTATATATTGATCTGCATTATGCTCTAGCTCTTTAAAAATGATGTATTCTTGTCTACAAAAATCAAGGAGTTTTGAAGTGAGGGAGAAATAAAATAGTTATGCTTGTAAACATGAAAGATACAGCTGTCTCACCACTGACAATATTTTAGTATTCTTTAAGGGGTCACACTGAATCATCGGTTATGAGTAGTGGTCCTGTTAAGTCACGTGTCTACTTATTTATCTGTATTGTTCAGTGACTGCAGAATTTGGACTTCAGTGTACCTGAAGAGTGAAAGTTCTATCTTTAAGTTAATTATCTGTCTTCATACAGTTGGTTTGCAGATGCACAAAAATCATTCAGGGAAGAAAAAAACCTCGGAAAATTGCAAAACTTCATTAAAACTACATTAGCAGTAGTTGTGTATTGTGTTAGCATTGCGACCCAACAGACATGTTACTCTGCTAACTTGTGGAACCCGAGTTATGGAAATCTGGAACTTTGCAAGAGGCTCATTATTAACACTTTCCATCTCAACATAAGGCAATTTGAGAAGTATATGAATCATATTAGGGCTGTTGTTGTGGAAGTGGACAGCAGGTTTGAAAGGAATTAGAGGGGTTCACAGGCGACGGGGTCTGTATGTGATACTAAAATGGTTACAAGGCTGTACACGCTAATGTCCCTGACAACACGTTTATGCATCCTTCAGGTGACATCAGAGATGTAGGCAGCAGAAAGCACTCAGATTTGTGTGTTGTCATTAAATAACATATACGGCCACCCCAAGAGATGAAATACTGGGATGGATGGGCTATTGGTCTTGCCAAGGAGAGCATTTATCATTTTGTCATAAGTTCTGGTAACTGCTCTTACTTGGGGAGCAGCAAAGTGTTGATAAGTTCTCTTCAGTATGAAATAAGAATAGAGTGAAAGCAAAATGAACTTCTAAGGGAGGGGGAAGCCTTGTGAATAATCAGATATAATTTTGTGGAAACTAGCAGCGAGTCTTACATTCTTACCTCCGTAATGAGATTAAAACTACTGAAGCACATCTCTAATACTGACTGTAAAGCACTTGGGTTCAACGTCTTTGTAGGAGCAAAAATGCAGGGAAAGAGTCATTAAAGTAGTGGTAACTTTTAAAAAAAATTAAGTCTTTTTAAAGGAGGCTTGCCAAAAATGACCTGTCAGAAAGAGCAGGCGAAAGGGGCAAGGCTCTTGCAGGTGGCGTGGTAATTGCTTAGGAGTAGTGTATTATGGGCTCAGAATAAACATGAATATATCCATGACCTATCAAAACGCTCAGAGCTGTTAAGCAACCAAAATCAACGTGCTTAAACCACATGTTACAGGAAGACAGACTTAAAAACATAGAAGTAATACCCATATGTAGAAATTATAGCCATGATATTTGACATTTTTATATGTAAAACTATAACAAAGTAGACTTTGTACTGAAAGAATGAAGAAAATCTTGGCAGTGAATTAAAATGTCTTTTTAGATATTTAAAAGTTTAGATATTTACAAGTTATCTATCACTTTTTTTTTAAAGATCTGTGGAGCTGAGAAGTGTTCAGAAATTGCACAGCTTTAGCTTGATTTTTGAAACTAGTATGCTCCACAGAGCAGAAACTATAATACAGACTTGAACACATGGATTGATAAATCATGGGGCAGAATCAATATATTTGTAGATGAGTCATACCTGTAGGTCCGATGGTACAGAGAGGATGATGCAACTATTCTAGTGTAGTTAGACTTGAAAGTTACTACTGAGGTCTCACAAAAAGCTCTCATACGTTATTTTTTTAATTAATTAATGACATATGAGATAAATCATAAATGAATTCTTATTTAAAATAAAACTTTCAACACAGGAGCAGTTTTCAAAATAGGAACAAGTTGCCAAGGAAACATTAAAGGACTTTCTGCAACTACCCCACCTGGTTTCCAGATTCTGAACAGTTTAGTGAGAGGACAAACTTTCTTGCTAAAATACAGAATCTTCATACTCACTGGGTTGTCTAACTTGGACAGTAAAGTGAAGTGAAGTAACGCAGTCATGCACATGAAGGAATGGCAGGGGAAAACTAGTAGTCTGTCCTTCTTCATAGGAAACTGAACTAGGTGGATTTTCAGTAAGACTTTGTGCAGTTGTAGTCTAACTGATGATACCAAAGAGTCTTTTGTTCTTCTAATATATATTAATCCTATTTATGTGTACAGGTAAGTAGGCAAGAACATAGTCCATGTATGTTGCAATTTTGTGATACTAGATGTTGGTGATTTTTTTCCAACTTTTTGTTGGAAAGCTTCCAACAGAACTTTTGTTTGACGTAGTGCTCCAGTGACAGCAACTCCTTCTTAGGCAGTGTAAGCTGGTAGTGTCGTGCGGTCCATGCCTCCTCCAGCCCATACAGAAGCTTAGCATAGTAGCATTGTGCTGTCAAGGACAGGGATCATTCTTTCAGACTCCAGCACACCCATTTCCCTGTGGCTGGTTGCCAGCAGACCTGCCTGCTAAGGATTTAAACTCTTCCAGCCTGACACAGAGTCAGCAGATAAGATCTCTCTAATCTTGAAAGTCAGGGAGATTAATTGAAAGTCAAATTCTAATGTTGAATTCCATTTGTTGTGAAGGAGGACAAGCAAGCTTGTTCAAACTAATGTGGGTGCTAGAGGCTAACTCTGTAGGGTACTGTAGCCTTAGGTGTAGGCATTCTTGGGGTATACCTTTTAGAGACCAAGCTGTCACTTGTTAACCATGTTAATGTCTGCAGCCCTAAAGTAAGGGTTACATTTCAGTTTGATTTGTTGCAATAGGCAACAAATTTCAAAGGCTGTGTTTCAAAGGCTCCCTAGAGGTGATTAGGTATAGATCGGATGAGAAATAGATGATGGTGACTGCTGTTCATGAGCACTGTTTCTGGCTTGTTTTGGGGAACAAACTTGCATATAAATGTAATGGAACTTCAGGTTTGCACAAATAATATATCCAAACTGTAATATGTTACTGGGATGATATTCCATGTTAATGAGAACTCTGGCTTAAGCTAAGAACAACTGAGGAAACCTATTAAGTTTTACATAATAGGAGTTTAATAGTAACTCTGATAGTGGAGTGAGAAGAGGTAAAAGTAAGGATATGTTCCAGCAGAGCCCATTCTTCGAAAATCCCAGAACATGGCTTGTTGGTAGAATTCTGAAAAAAGTGAATGAAACTATGTGAGCTGAATGAAGCATTATGTTTTCTTACTTTAGAATTGTTTCATTTATCCAGTCTGAAAAATTTTTAATAACTCTGGGCACTTAGATTGGATATTTTAGACATTGACTGAATAGTTTTTGGTCCCATGGAAAGCTAAATATTTGGAAGCATGTTTAAACTGTAGAGTAAAAACAGTGGGCAGTTCTTGTCTGTACTTTGTGGTTTGAATCTTTTTAATATCTCCAGTATTCTGCCATAGAGAACAGAATTGTAAGGTTGTTATCTGCTAATTTTCTAGAAGAATTTTGCCCTAAGTATTTAACAGTTAATGATTACTGCTGTTAAAATACAGTATTGTGTGTGAGATTTATTTCTATGGCATGCTGAGCCAGACAGCTGGTGATCTGTAGTTGTAGACCTTTGTAGTGGTGTTTGACTCTGTAATTTGATGACTGGAATAAAGACATTCATATACTTTTAGTAACCTCTTGCTTAGAACGCTGGATGTTAAATTCAGTACGCGCTTGTTGTTGTCAGAAATTCGTCAGAGGACCACAGCTCAAAGAAGTGCTTCTACGCCCCTGCCTGCGACTCCTAAACAAGGCTCTCCAAAATCAGTGGTTCCAGCATCTCCCAGTCTGCAGAGAGACCCATCAGCTCTGAGCGGACCCCCAGAAAGAAGTGTTCCGCCACCCTTGCAGTCAAATGTTTTGCCAAGGCGCCCTGGATCCCCCGCTACTTCAGTGCCTGGAATGGGTAAACAGAGCACTTAATGTTATTTACAGTTTATATTGTTTTCTCTGGTTCCCAATAAAATAGACCATTTTCAGACAGTATGGAAATGGCATTTCATTTGGAAATAGCAGAGCAGTTATCTGATTAAGCAGGAGTTCCATATTCAATTAGCCATAACTCTTTACAGCTGGCATCTTTTGATGCTGAAACCTATTGCCTGAGCTCATGTAACTGTTATGGCTTCTTTGTTTAAATGGCAATAAAACTTTGCAGTATTCTGTAGCCAACAATATAGCATACCTTTTTATGTTCTTAGTTTAGAAGAGCTCTACACTTGTATAAATCAGGTGCAGAGGAGAACACTTTCAGAATGCATTAATGTTTCTCCCTGAACGCTGCACGTATTTTTTCTAACATGCATCTTGACATTTATTTAATTTTTTACTCTAGGAGGTGTAGTCGTGCAATCTATACTCGTAGATTAAGGTGTGAAACATCAGGTACACGAGAGAAGTTGTCTATGCGGTAGCTGAATTCTTCTAAAATCTCATTATTGTTTTGGTCCAAGAGTCAAAAGCTTAGCAACAGGTTGAAACCTGGCGGAAATGAGCGCTCCTTGGAATGCGTTTTCATATCCTGAAAATGCTTTTTCCCTTGATTTGGCTTGGTGTTCAGATGGGAGGGACCTTATTAAACAGAACATGAACTAAATTCCGTAATAGGGATAGCAAACTTGAAAGCTTTTTGGTGGAGGTGGTGGTGTCATTCTCCTCATGGATGGTAAAGCTGTGTACGGGTTAGCTGACCTTCCATTTGTTGCAGGATGTCTGTCAAGTTGGATGGCAAGGCGAGAAAGGAGATGAAATGCTGCCTTGAAAATAGAAGGGATGCAACTTGCCAAGAATCTTCTGAGCACCACTGTAACGTGTAGTAGTTCTTTGCTCTTTGTACAGTGACCAAGATGTCAAGTGTCATAGATAGCAATGGAAGCCACTGCAGTTGTCAGCTAATGTGGAAGCCCTCTTTTCTCTTGAATTCCCCCAGACCTCCCAGGCGTCTGACATCTCAGTCTCGTAGCTGTAGTGAAATGTATGTAAATTCAGCATCTCTAAGAGTAGTATCATCGCATCTAAGTTTATGTATGGCTTGCAGCAAATATGGATAACCTTAATTCTTTCTACTTTAGAGAAGACTAATAATTCATTTTCATTATACTGTATTTTGTAGCGGAGAATCAATTTAACGTGTATTACCACAGAGCTCCCATATGTTTGGAAATTAATAACCAGCAGGTAGTTGAGAGTTTGCCAAGCTTTGCAGAAATGACCAGTCTTTCTACAATGATTGCTTTTGATGTTTATATTAATTACTGGTGTCCATAACAGCGTGAGAACCAAGATGGTTGGTTTTAGTTATTGGTAGGCAGGTAATTGAAGTTGTTTTTGGACCGTGTTGTGATGTTCCATTCTAGGTAACTGTATTTAATTTTTACCTTGCTTGTTAACTCTAGAAACTTTTCCTATGTTGGTGATATACAGGTCATAAGCAAATTTGGTCTTTTGAAGATAGGACTCAATACAGGTTTGAGGGTTAGCCGGATATTAATAAAGTTCTTGCAGAGTTTTAATTTTATTGCAGATTGTATCAGTGCTCCAGGTCTTTACTTCACACCTATGTCAGACACTGTCCGTTCACTTTTTCTTTTAATGGAAGTATTGCGTCTTTCATGTTTATGAAGCCTTGGGAAATGCATTTTGCTGGAACTCTTCTCTGGACGGCTTTTTCAAAATCCTATAAAATGAAACTTTAGGTCCCGTTTATGTTGCACTGAATTTGTTCTGCCTTGCTGCTGTGAGATTTTTCTGAGTCTGGTTTCCTGCTTGTTGACAGAATAGAGGGATAATTTGAGAATGCATTCACTGATCAATATCTCCTGAATTGATTTCTCTTGTTTGTGAAAATGAGGGTTACTTTAAAATAATTTGAGCATGCAACTTTTCTTTTTGTGCTTATTGAAGGGTTGTAAATTGCAGTATTTTCTGATCAAATGTTATTGTATTTACAGGTGAGGACAGTCCATTTAGGTCAATTATGCAGTACTGATGAAAGGTGTTTTAAAAGGCTGTGCTGTTAGGCATATTGCCAGATTAGTCTAATTCTATGTGTAGCACTCTGAGAGGGCACTGCTGAGAGTGTTTGATTCCTACAAGGTTTCTGGCCCTTGCCGTAGAGGATGGCGGTTAGCTGTGCGTGGCGTTGAGCTTGAGGTTTACCACTGTGTAGCACGTTCTGCCCTAAGTGGCTTTTTTTTTTTCTTTTGTGAAGGCTAAAAGGTAGAAGACTTGAAAAGGTAGAAGACTTGAGATGGTGGTTGCTGGCAGTTACCTTTAATGCCATATTTAAACTTAGAGCCCATCCTGGATTAGTTTATGCAATAGTAAGACTTGCTGTGTTGTCTTTGCCTGCGTATACTCTACTGCAGTGCTACTTGCCGCTTCTGTGCGTATGTTTATGAAAGAGAATCAGTTGTGTGGGAAGCTATGACTTTGTGCGTGTTCTGGTCCTGTCCCCAGGTAAGGTGCTGCAAAGCAAGCTAAATCTGTCTTCTGAGAAGCTTGAAGTCCACAGCAGTTTTCCGTGGTATCTTTCAACTAAATGTCCTTCTGAATGAATTGGTGACCACGCTTGGTGGTTCTTTATTTGGATTTTTTAAAAAATCCTTTTTACATCTTCAGACAGTGGGTTTGGTTTGTTTTACCCTCTGTTTATTTGGCATGATGGGGAATTCTATGAATTTCTATGAAATATATATATACATATATTTTTTTTTTCCCCACTGGACGTTGCTTTGTGACACTTGCTACAGGCCAGAACTTTTCCCTGTGAAGACACTGGTCAGTTCTTGTGCCTGGAGAATTTTACTTCTAAGAATTCAACATACTTAGTTCTTGCGTGGCTTCAGATGACCATATGCTCATTTCAGTACGAAACCTGCTGATGTTAGTTGAATTTTTTCTGTCTAACCTTCTTACTATCTTGTGCTTGAATAGGACTTTTGTATTATTACAAGTAATTTTGTTGTTGGGTTAAACTGAGTCATATCTGTCAGGTTGCACCTGAAGACAAAATTATGAAATGAAGCTCATCTTTGTCCCAATTTGAGTTCTGAAAAGTCTGGTTTGTTGTCTTACTCAAACATCTTTTTCTGTGCCCTTTCAGTGTAATTCATAAAGGTCTTATGGAAATACATTTTAAGTTTCCCTCCTCCCCCAAGTTAATTATCACTTAATTATCTCAGTGTTGAAAGTACTGTAACTTAATGCCTCCTGTTGTTGTGTAAAATGTCTCTTAGCCAGGAGGGCAGCATTGGGAAGAAGTTTCAGATACTTAGTTATTTGAATGATCACATCTGAATGATTTGGACTTAGCTTCTTGATTGCGTTTAGCTCATTATGCTTAGCATCTTCTGTTTTAAGGCTGGAAAGGAAGGTAGACATAAGAACACAAAGCTACATAAATGGAAATTGGCAACTTGCAATAGTCTTATCCAGTAGACTAGATGTCTTAAAATTTTGTGGAAAGCCAAGTTTGCGCCACTGGTGTACTTTAACTGCTGTATGTAAACAGAGGTGAAAAAGGTAGTACCAATTATTGCTGTTACTTGATCTTAATGGATTTTTATTTTGATAGTAGTTTTGACTGTTGTGGTTTTAAAAATCTTAGAGCTTTCCTAGTGGACTAAGAAATTATAGCCATCTATATTAAGTAGATGCAATTATTTTATTACACTAGCATGCACAGTGAAATATCCGGTTATATATAGTAATACAAACCAAAATTTTGACATAGTTCGTGTCTTCCTAGGTCTTCATCCTCCAGGCCCTCCTTTAGCAAGACCTATTCTTCCTCGAGAAAGAGGAGTTGTGGACAGAGTTATTGAATATTTGGTTTGCGATGGTCCTCAGAACAGGTAGTGTTGCTGAAGGAAATACCTAAACACTTGAGATAGAAAGCTGCTTAACTTTTTTTTTTTGCCAGATGCATCAAGGTTGAAAGAATTGCAAATTAATTTGTTTGAAATTTTCATAATGAAATGACCCTTTCTCAGTGCTTCACCTGAAATCTTTGTAGGAAATGGTAACAATTTGACAAAATTAACCCCCTCTTTAGGTGCTACTAGCCATGTGATACAGAGATAAATCTATGCTCAAGTGGATGAATGAATTATTTTGAACTAAAAAAAAAAATTTATTATCTTAGCACTTTAGCTTTATTACCGTTATAAATGCTTTCAAATTGCCTTCAGAACTGTCCAAACATATCAGAACTTCCTTGTTAACTGTGGTTACTTTTCATAGTGTCTGTATTCTAATGAAATATAAACTAAATTAAAAATACATTGAACCGTGAAGTAAATTGTAGCTAAGAATATTTCACTGTTTTTAAACCAGCTTTAAAAATTATTATTTAATATACAGATTTAGTTTGCTTGTGGAAATTACCGCTTAAGAGTAAATATAAAATCACAGAACGGTTTGGGTTGGAAGAGACATTTAAAGGTCATCTAGTGCAACCTCCCTGCAAGGAGCAGGGACATCTCCAACCAGATCAGGTTGCTCATAGCCCCATTCGACCTGGCCTTGAATGTTTCCAGGGGTGGGGCATCCACCACCTCTCTGGGCAACCTGTGCCAGTGTTTCACCATCCTCATTGTAAAAAAATTTCTTCCTTATGTCTAATCTAAAACTACCCTCTTTAGTTTAAAACCATTACCCTTTGTCCTATCGGAACAGGCCCTGGTAAAAAGTTTGTTCCCATCTTTCTTAGGAGCCACTTCTAGGTACTGGAAGGCTGCTGTAAGGTCTCCCTGGAGCCTTCTCTTCTCCAGGCTGATCAGCCCCAACTCTCTCAGCCTCTCCTCATAGGAGAGGTGCTCCAGCCCTCTGATCATCTTTGTGGCCCTCCTCTAGACTCACTCTGGCAGGCCCATGTCCTTATGCTGGGGGCTCCAGAACTGGACACAGTACTCCAGGTGGGGTCTCACCAGGGCAGAGGAGAGGGGAACAATCACTGCCCTCAACCTGCTGGCCACGCTTCTTTTTATGCAGCTCAGGATGTGGTTGGTTTTCTGGGCTGCAAGCGCACATTGCTGGCGCATATTCAGCTTCTCATCAACCAGCACTCCCATGTCCTTCTCAGCAGGGCTGCTCTCAATCTGTTCTCTGTCCAGCCTGTATTTGTGCTTGAGATGAAGCATGTGCAGGACCTAAACATATCTAAGTACCTTAGCATATCTAAGCTGTTAATCAATATCTAAGGTAAAATGCATCTCACTTCAGTGTGCTGTTACTTAAAGGTATGTACTTATATATTATTCATGTTTTCTAGGTATGCCCTTATATGTCAGCAATGTTTTTCTCACAATGGTATGGCTTTGAAGGAGGAGTTTGAATACATAGGTAAGAGCTAATCTATGGTAGACTCTTTAGTAGTTGGCTTATGTTTTATAAATAACATGCATCATGCTTCATTTTGGTTGCAGTTAGTACTTAACTGATGCTGTGAAATGCCACTTATGGTAACGTTACTCTGTATCTTAAGATTCATTTCAAGACTTAAAAGTACTTTATTGCGACCTTCAGGCCAAGGATTTTATGCGTAGAAAACTATTCAGTAGAAATAATCCTCGTCCAATACATCCCTGAGAATTGCTACTGGCTATGAATGGTTCTCAGAAGGGTTTTATGTTGAGAAACTATCTGACATTTAAGTATGCCTCTTTTTCCGGAACTTAAACAAAATTTTGCTTTGGCAAGAAGATCTTGGGGAGGTATCGGAAAAGGAGTGGGAACAAGCCCTAGGGAGCTATATGTGAATTTATGGCTGACAATAACTTAAGACACACACAGCTCTTTATTGAACACAGATGTTTTATTTTTCCTTCTTTCTACCACAAGTGTAAGCCCCATGCTTAAGAAATGAGAGAATCTTAGATAAGTCTTCTATTTGATTTTGTTTTGCTTAATTTTGAGTAAATATACAGCACTGTAAGAATAAGCTGAATGTTTGCTGTGGAAGCAAGGATGTATAGCTGATATGTCATCTTGGCTCAAGAGAGTTCACAATTCAACTGTGCAAGAAATTGCCACTTCTCACCTTGTCTTGCGGGGGGGAAATATGCATTTAACTGTTAAGTGGTATCCAGTACTTCTCCAGAAAGAAACTGCCTTTTCTTAATCAAGCGCCACTGGAGCAGAATGCTCCTCAAAAAGTAGTGAGACATACCTTGCAGAATCCGTAGCCACTTTTCTCACCTTTTGAGTAAGGGGATGCATCTTAAATGGAAAAAAAAATAGTAATCTGTTAACTTAATTCTTCTGTGGGGAAGAGTAGAAGAACACCATGTGGCAACATCTTCTGGTACTGAATTGCATTATTTTGTTCATTGTGGTCAAATCTTTCACAGTGGTGGGCAGTACTCCTAAGTGCAGCAGAACTGAAAGAAAACAGGTTTTTAAGAAGCAAACCTATGCTGAAGTTAAAAATGGAGCTATATGGAAGAGCTTGTGTAAATTTGGAGGTACTCTCAGGTACTGATAGTCACTTATTTAATTCTGGTTTTAGTATTGTGGACAGTCAGAATATAGTGTAGGAATAAAGGTGAAACGTGAAATTAATTAGTGAGGCTACTTATTGTGTGCTTTTGTGTAGCATTTAGGTGTGCCTACTGCTTTTTCCTGAATCCTGCAAGAAAAACTAGACCTCGGGCTCCACGACTTCCAGACTTCAGTTTTGAAAAAAAGCAATCTGCAGAATTGCGATCTGAAGCTGAGCCTCTAGAACCTAAACAGAGAAAGCCCCAGGAGAGTCAACAGACAGAAGGTATGTGCTAATCTCATGAAGCCTGCTCTTTTTTTAATGTCTAGTGAAATCTCGCCCTGTCATCTAGCTCTCTGTCTAGATGAGTGGTGTGTTTTTTTTTTTTTTTTTTTTAATAAGAACAATTGAAGAACTTAAAAAGACTGCAACAGGCTTCCTGGGGAGGTGGTTGATGCCCCAAGCCTGTCAGTGTCTAAGAGGCATTTGGACAATGCCCTTAACACGCTTTAACTTTTAATCACCCCTGAATTAATCAGACAGTTGGATTAGGTGATTGTTGCTAGTCCCTTCCAACTGAAATAGGGTATTCTATTCTAACTTCATAGTGGATGCAGTTTATATTTTTTTTTAAATTATTCTTGTCCCTGCTTCTAGCTTAGCTTGTTGATACTATCGTCTTCTTTCTTGTACCCTAAAATTTTTTCATATTAGGCAGTATGTTGCATGGCATAACAAATTTTTTTCACTCTAATGTCACTGATAAACAGAAAATAGCACTGTAAATTACAAAAATGGTTAAGAAGGGAATATGTCCTGAAGTGGTTAACTTTCACTCTGTTCGGCAGGTCGTTTGATTGAGGTGTGTTGGAATTTCTGCCTTTGTTCCTTTAACTGTTTTCCTCAGGGCAGGAAAATCTAGTAAAACTTCCTTGCTTAAAATCAGGGAGTTCAAAGACAAATTGTCAGTTTTAATTTAACATAGTTCCTTTTGAGACATTTTATAGTCTGCAAATACAGTAGGCATCTGGTTTACAGCCAACAGGAAGATGCAGTGTTTTAAAAGACTCCAGAAATTATAATTTCAAACCAGATAATATCCAGTTAGATGTATTATTGAGTACTTGATTGAATTTTACATTACTTAAAACAGGGATCATAGTGTACAGCCCTGAGATACAGGCTGTGTATCACACACCAACTGTGGGAAACTGTCAAACTGTAACAGAAAGAATGTTTCTGCTTGATTATCTTTAACAGGGAGTACAAAATGGCATTGGCCTCTTCTTTCTGGCTTGAGAAGGCTGCATGAGTCTAGTAGGGCAGTAATATCTAACTGTAGCTATCTGAGTGTGGTCTGATGCGGGTGCATTACAGGGAAAACTTGGCTGGTTTCTTTTCCTGTGCTCTTACTTCATTAAAAGTACTATTACTAGCATGAAAGTAAGACTTAAATCAGCTGCATGAAGCTAAGATGATATCAGTGTCATCTTTGCCCTCAAATGATTTCATCTCTTCAGTGAGTGGAGGGTGGGTTAGTAGCTTTTTGGCTACTTCTAAAGTTACAAGATTCTTATAGGAAAGACAGAACTTGTTACTGGGGTCTTCAAAACTCTGCTTATTTTCCTCTGTGTGAATCAAATGGGGAAGCCCTTAAAGACAGACATTCAGCTCTTGGAGGTTTGTGCCTCAAGGGCTTCTGAGTGTTATCTGTAACTGCAGGTTCTTACAGGTTTTTGGGAGGGGGGGGATGCTAATTAAGTTGGTATTGTCGTTGAAGGAGATGTTTGTCAAACTACCTTCAATGGGTCTGAGCTGCTGAGTCAGTTTATAGATATTGTGTAAAAAAAAAAAAAAAAAAAAAGGCAAAACCTTAAGAATTAGTGTGAGATTTTTTTTTACACTTGAGATGTAGGAGTGAAAATTCTGCAAAATAGCTTCTGCTTTTTTGAAAGCAGAATTTAATCAAGTATTTCAGGATAAAATATAGGATGGTTTTATTGCAGTAAATGATGTGATTTTACCAATTTACCTTTAACACTGAAAATTACTTGCTTGTTGGTGTGGTCTTGTATTCATGTGCTGCTTTATTTAAAAACAACAACAGAAGAAACTATTGTGGGGTTCGTTCCCCTGTTCTCTTTTCCTGCTAGGAAGTGTATGGTGAATTTTTCAGAAGAGGCGTAAGTAACTGGTATGCCGACTTTTGGTTTTATCTGGCTTAAATATCTGATCTTTTCTGAATATTTAATCTCCAAGATTATAGGAACCATTCTGTTTTGATAATTAGTAAGCAGGCAGAAATACAGTATGTGTTAATATTTTACATAACTAATATCTGAGAAATGTCTTGTTGATGTAGAAGAGGCCAGTGCCACCCTATCAGTTTGTCACTGTGCATTACCTGCCTGTGACTTGCCACGAAGTAGTATCTTATGAATGAGAAAATACCATTTTCAGTAAATCACTCTTCCATCAGAACCCTAATTTGAAACATAACTGCTTACAGGCAGTCAGGCTTCATTAATAAATGAACATTTTCCTTGATTGTAAGTTTAAGGTATGAAGCTATCATTGAGGTATAGCTCTGGGGAAGGCTTTTGTTCACTACAGTAATATAGCTGCTGTCATAGCAAGAATAGAAAATGGCTTTCCTTGCAGATGTAAACAAGTGTTAAGATCAGGAAACCAGCTTCACCACAATGTTGACAACACAGGGAGATCCGACTTTTATCTCACTTAAATGATAGCTGTATAGCTTGAAGAAACTGCAAGCTAATGTGATGCAGAGGTGCTATAAATATATTTTTTTTTTAACCAGTCAGCTACTCCTACTAATGAGCAGAGCATGAAGCTGAATCTCTTTTCAGTTGTATGCTCATGCAGTGACAAGCATGTTACATACAACTCCTGTGGATAAGAGATCTGAAGAGTGATTATAGGAGGTGCTGTTGGCACTGCACCTTGGATTTTTCAATACTCTGGAAATAATGGAGTCATTAGCTGTCAGTCTAATGCAGATTACTAGCACAAACGTCATGCTTCCCTGTTCAGAAGAGTAACTTGGGAAATTTTAGTACAAGAATGAAACAATATAATGAAACAATGTACTTCAGTTATTTTCTTACCTTTTTCTTAAATGGCTCAATCTTGAAATTTTTTTCATCAAAGGCTAGTTGGTTCTCTCATGTACTTCTGAAAGTATTAATGTTTAGATCATACTGAAAAAGTCAACAGGAACCACTTTCATCCTCTTGATTAATTTTGATTTGTCTATATTTGGTATTCTTATGCTGCATTCTTGATTCAGGTGTAGCATTTAGCAATGTTTTGAAGGTCGAAACAAAATTAAACTGCTTTATTGTTGAATATCTGATGCTAATATTCAGAGGTCTTCGTTAGATGTCTTTAAACTTCAGATTTCACCATGGTGGTCAGCACTTTATAGAGACAGCTTCCTATGTTATCTCTGGACTTTTGTGGAATTCCTTGACCATCCTGATGAAATATTTTGTGATAATTTAATGCTGTCACTTTTAACGATTCTTGAAATACAGCAACTGCTAGTACGTTTGAAAGGACTTCCATTTAAAAGGCAGATACAGAAACTTGGCTTGTTGTTCAACAGAAGGGTTCATGGTAATGCTGTCCTCCAGAAACAATGCTGCTTCAAATGCATGCTTATTTGAATTCTACCAAAAGTAGAGCGTGGCTTTGGACAAGTGTTACAGATAGAGCAGAAACTTTATCTAGGAATAAAACTGGTTGAGGACAAAGGACTAAGAAGTAAGCTTGAGTAATTGTTGTAGTCAGATAGTCTGAGTTAAGTGGTGTGTATGGGTTGGGTTTTTTAGTGTCTTTTTTTAAGAAACCTGGACTAGAGGCATTTTTTGTTTCAGAGATTTGGCTTGCCTACTTACCAAATATGCTCCACTTTGATAGGACAGCATGAGCCCACTACATTTTTTTTGTTAGACATTGTTTCTTTTCAAAGATGTGAGTTTTTGCTTGCTGTGCTCTTTCCTGAGTTCAGCTAATATAGCTAGAATTCGGTGATTCCTCACACAGACATGGGTCAACTCACCTTGAGTTTAATGACTTACAATCAAGCTTTTGGTTTAAAAATGTATTACGCTTCCAATCTACCACAATTCCGTTTTGCTGAACAATATAGCTTGCCTTTTTGGTAGGACATAAAGGGTCCAGAGAATCAAATGCTGTGCTATTATGGGCTTCTGTTTCACAGGCTTCCCAAATAGCTTTCTGTGGTATCAAAGCCATGAACACAGACTACTGTGATGCACATGTTTCTTAAAGATATTTCGGACACATGGCACTGTGTGAAAGTCTGTTCTAATGGGGAGCTGCAGTAGTGAAAAAACTTGTCCCAAATGTCTTGAAAGTACAAGTAAAGTAGCTGTATTTTAGTGCAATTATTTTATACCCTTTTTTAAAATGAATTCCTGCATAATGGACATACATCTTCTACTTAATTTTAATAGTGATGCAGTATTGTGATTTTACTGGTTACACAGTGAAATATTCTCTGCATCAAGAGAGGTGGCTGACTACTTACAATGTGAAGTACATATGCTTTCTAAGTACTAAGCATTAAGCAGGAGTGTTGGGACAAAATAGGAACTGCTGTAGCTGGGAGCAGATTTTTTTAAAGTTGCATTGATACAGCTCTTAAATTTGCCTCAGGCCAGCATAGGGCTGTTTGCTGTTGAGATCATGTATGTGTAGCTACATTCCTCAGTTAAATCATGGATTAAGTATTAATTATCAAGGACACTAATTTTCTTTTGCAATTTTTAAAAGTTTACGGTCAGAGCTTTCTCTTGTTAGCTGCTGCTCTTAAAATAGCTTAAATCATGCAGTATTGAGATCAAGTTGACTTTAGGCAAGCTTTCCATTAATGGGTGTGTTTTAAATGGAATGACTATATATATTTAATGAAGGTTGGTCATCTTTATAGTTGGAGTTAGTAGCACCACTTACTGTGGTTACCCTGACTGCTCATTTAAAGGACCTACTCTTTAGTTCCTTATAACTTTGTCAGACTTAATTTTGTCAGACCAAAGTTTTCCATGTAAATTAGTTTATTTTAACTGTATTCTGGAAAGTTTCAAGAGTTTGACTAAGTTTAATCAAGAAAAAGGTGAAGGGAGAAGTCACATAATACTTCACTGTTTTTTCTTAGAGAAACCGTGTCCCCATGCCTTTTAGTAGAATATAAAAATGAGTGCAGCATCCTTCTGTTCCTTTGGATATAGATAGAACATGCACTTGATCAGGTTTTCTCCTTTTCATTAGAGGCTTCTGCTAGTGGCTGATTGTCCCTGGGACTGATATCAAATGTGTTGTAGATGCTCAGGATCCTTCTGATGAGACAGAATGAATACTCTTTACCTTAATCAGACTAAAAAAATAGTCACTTCTGCAGAGTGCTAAGCATGATTCAGTTGAGGACTGCAAGACTGAAACTCTGTGAATAAGTAATGGTTGGGCTATGCTTCAAATGAGTGGAGGGGGTATGGAGTTGTCTCTTCCTCACATCCTGTACTTTCTTTGACCCAAGCAGCAATAAAGAGCAAATGTAACTCAAGTGTGGAGGGGTTGTAGCAGAAAAAGGCACAAACGTATTCATAGAATTTGAGGCTGAAGAAAAAATGCAGAGATGAGAGAGAAAGAAAACTGACAGTTGAAGATAAAGATTGAGCACAGATTGGGATGGGATCAAGATGGAGATTGAAGAGCAGAAAGGCAGAGTGGGATAGTCTGGAAAGAAACTGGGAACGTTAATCTCCTTGGGACGAAATAGGGTTGACTGCCTGACAGATGCCTCCAGAGAAATTTTGGAACAAGAAGCCAGAGCAGATGTTGAACAGCCTGTGACTGAGAAAGCAGGGAAGGAAGCTGAATCAGGAAGTAAGTTGACTGCAAACTTTCTAAGATGGAAGATCAAGGAAGAGGAAGAAATGGAGAAGCTGGACTGCACTGAGCAGTCTAAAGTGGAGCTTGGAACTAGTTAGATGGAGCTGTGTGTGGGAAGAGGGGTCTTGAGTTCCTGGTGACAGATGGCAGTTGCACCAAGTGTGCTGGACAAGGCTGTGCAGTAGCTGCTTTTGTCAGTTGTGACCCAAGAAGTCAGAGCAATAGTTCTAAAACTTTCAGGCCTGCTTGTGAATTCTGTGAATATCAGCCTGAAGCAGTCTGATTACTTTCAGACACATGTGTTGATAAATATGAAATTACAAACATTTGATAAAGTTAACATTTTTGAGCTGTAACTCTGCATCAGTTTTGCAGACTGTTTGCCTTTACAATATGGATTAATGCTGTCTAGTATTGACTAGTACTAGTCAATAAATAAACAGCTGTCAGTAGTATCATTCTACAGCACCTTTGTGTTGTTTAGTGCAATACTTAGTGTTCAGTTTTTCAGTGGTCGTACTTCCAAATATGACTCTTGTTTCTCCAACGCTATTAAATCTTGCTGTGAAGCTAGAATTTACTTACTTAGAACTAGTACTTACGATAAATATTTTTGACTGATCTTCCAAATATGCCTGTTACCAAAGAAACTCCCATCCCGGATTGAGAGTAAAGATACTCCTCTGTATCCTTTCAACACTTCCTATGGGAAGATTGAGAGTATGCAGTAATTTTCAGTGGCTGTTTTGAGATGCTGAGAACTAGATTATTCTAATCTTTTTTTTTTTTTTCTAGTTATCTGACTCCTTAGGTCTAAAATAGCTTCCACCAAATAGAATGTTTAGGTTCTGCATACAGATTAAAATTTTATAGAAAAAGCTATACAATTGGTTAAACTTCTATCACCAAGCACAAAGAAGCTGAATTACCATCATGTCTTACTTCTGACACTATCTCACATTAATGAACAAGCTTAGAAGATTCTGAACATATACAAATAATGCATAATGTTTTCATAGTGAGATCTGAACTCTTTTCTGTAGTATTGTTTTTTTCTTAAATTTTACAAGTTTTACCTGTTACCCTCTTGTTAGAAAAATTTTTTTTAGCAGTTAACTTCATGCAGTGACTAGTCAAAACCTGTGTGTCATTGCAAAATGTTGTTTCGTTTACTTTTTAACAATATTATATTAACTGCCTCTTCATTTCTGGAAATGGTTATTTCACCATTTTTTCTTTTCACAGAATCTGAACAAGACACAGCACAGATCATTGAGACAACTGAGACGAATGATAAAGCACCAAGTCCTGAGCAGCTAAATGATAAGCTAGCTGAAGAAGTTGAAAAGGAAGATACAGAAAACATTTCAACAACTGAAGACTCTATTTCAGAGTCTATTTCAGCTGAACAAAGCAAAGAATCTTTAATGAAAGCAGAATAAAGTACTTCAAGTGCCTTCTGTAGCTAGTTTTTAGCTTTGTTCATGCCTGTTGTTACTATTCAGGTGAGCTTTTTTAATGGTACAACTTAAAAATCTCGCTTGAGCTTAAACTGCCTCAACTGCCACAGTATGTCAAAGCGATGTGTAGAAGTGGGTGTTGTAAATTAAGCATGTGTCTTTAAGTTAATACACAGGAATGTATAGTTGTTTGAAGTCTAACAGTTGTAGCTGTTGTTCAGTTTGCATATTTAAAAACTTAGAAGTATAAGCTTTGCTAAGGGTGACCTCTAATTTGACATCTATTTAGCTGTCACATATAAAGAGCAATTACTGGCAGCAACTGACCTAATAAGTTTGGTCTAGTGAATTTAAGATACTTTTTAATGCTTCCCTGTTAAAATGAATTGAGTACATTTTAAATACACAGATGTTTACAAGCTAAAGTGTCATCTGACATTTGACTTAAGCATATGGAAGTGTCATTACAGTGGTGTTAATGTTATTCATTGTATGACTTTTTGACAGAATTCAGTTAAATGGCATCTCCTTTGGTATTTGCATTGCAGATGAACCAGAGGCATGTACATACAAAGCTGTTTTGTGTTTACATAAAATATAGAAAGTTTCTGCACTTGATTGTACTTGAATACAAAGGACTATTTATACCTGTACAGTAATGACAAGATATAAGTGAATTTTGTGCCTTTGTGTATTTTGTTAAAAAAAATAAAGACATCTAGCAGCAATACTTGCTTTGTGATTCCTAAAACTGAAGAGTTTCTGTTCTGCTGTATGCAGCTATTCTATGGTTACTTTGTGGAAGCTCACAAGAAATACATCTTAAAAGGAGCATGTCTATATGTAGCTAAGGTGGCTTTGGTAGAATAGAAATAGATCTCTGATCAATAGGCAAAGCGCATGTGCATTTGCCAAGACTTTCCTGACTGTGTCTAAATTCTGTTGATACTATTTATTGTTAAAATTACAATGAATATTTGCTTCTGAATTACTGAAACTGTACTTTTTCATTACATAGCTTTTCAAGCTAAGGACACTTGTGTCCTGGTTTCGGCAGGGATGGAGTTATTTTCCTCTCAGTAGCTGGTGTGTTTTGGATTTCAGATGTGAAGAATGTTGATAAATGCATTGATGGTAGGACTTGTTGTTAATGAGACCAAGGACACTGGCTTTCCAAGTCTCGCTGATGTACAGGTGCAGGAAGCTGGGAGAAAGACAGAAGAATTGACCCAAACTGGCTGAAGAGAGTATTCCACGCCATAAATGTCAGGCTCAGTATATAAGTGGGGATTGCCCATGGTGGGGGGCATAAATTTTTTTCCTTCTCATCTCTCTCTTGATCACTGGCCTTGTTCCCTCTACCTTGCTGGCTCCTTTTCACTCCTTTGCTTGCTGCTCGATTTCATTTCTGGGGTTGCTGCTCGGGACGGGCTGTATCAGTCATTGGGACATTGGGTGACAAGAAAATTGTGCATGGCTCATTTTGTGTATTTTAGTATCTTTAGATTCTGTTATTATTGCAGTTTTCCTTTGCTATTCTAGCAAATTGTCTTAATCTCGACCCAGGAATTTTCATTTCTTCCCATTTCTCTCCCCATCCTGCTGGGGAGGGGGAGGGTGAGCAAGAAACTGTGGTGACTCGGGCTAAACCACCACAACTTGTTACATGTTTCCTGTTAAATGTAGTAGTTGGGAACCTGAACTAGAATTTTTCTGGTGCCTGGAAGTGAGGTACCTAAGTCATTCAGATTTTTTTAGAAATAAATGCTGACCATGTGTAACTTGGTTGGTTTAGTAGTACTGATAAAAGTTTTATTGTGTGTGGTGTTCTCTGTGTACCTCGCTATATGGAGAGAAGGAGAAGCTTCAAAAACACTTTTAAAATTCATTGTCTTGGTCCCAAAGTGAAGTGGATTTACAGCGTAAAGACAGCAAAAACCTAAATCTTAGTAGCTCAAAAGTCCTCCACAAGAAAAAACATGTTTCTAAACATGACCTTAGTATCACGTCTTTATATAAGACATAATTATTACATGAACAGCAATGATTAATTTTATTTGCCAAATGTATGCTTTATTTTCTCATACTTTGGGGTTAGTTTAGAAGCTCAACCCTTACATCATTCAGAATCAAGTTTGGTCTGGATTTAGATAAGTGAGGGACTTTTTTTTTTCTGGTTCACTAACTAAATTGCAATTCATATTTTAATTAGGAGTCTTAATAGACATAATGTAGGTATGTGATTAAAGGAGTACTTGTAGGTGTTTGGCTATATTTGTATAAACAACGATTAGTAAAACCAGGTAACCATCTTGTGTGTGACTTAGTTGGGAATACAAAGAAAAGAGCTCCTTTTCCAAACGTGTCTTAAGGTATGAGAAAAATACAGGGTACAAAGTGATAGGGGAATGCATTCTTTAATATTTTGAGAATGTATTTTATATTCCAGAACTTCTTTAAAATAGAAATAACTTTGCCTGAAAGGTGACAAAGCTTACTCATTTTGTAAGACTTTCAGATGTTAATCTTTATATTGCATTTTGTACTTCACTAATTTATCTGTTTAAAGGCTGATTTATTTGGAGGAAAAAAATATCACGGGTACTTCAGGAATTCAGTACAGGAAGTTGTTGGATGTACTTACATTTTAAGCAGTAAAACCAAGTAAAATTTGATGTTATGATCCCTCATATGGGATGTGAATGAATTACTGTCACTTCAGAAGTTAAGATTACTCTAGGCCCATGTGTTATTTCCTTTTAAAAATTTGTATCTTAAGAAGAGTCAGGCTTTTTGTGGAGTAATTTTAGGTCCTTCCTATGACAACCAACTGAGCTGTAACAGATATAATATCTTTTGAATTGACTGAGAAAAGAATCTTTTTATATTGGAGGTATATATTAACATTTTGTTTTTTATTATCCTGGAAGATGTCTCTTTTCAAATGTCCTGCTTTTGCAAGGAAACTGATGCTTCTTAGGTTGTTGGGAATCTGATTTTTTTCTTTTTTTTCTAAAAGGAGATTGAGTATCTGGTATGGGGTGCGGGGATGGGAAAGCATTATGTCTGGCAACATTCTTAAATGTGACATTAGCAACTTGCCACAAGAATGATTAATACTTTCTGTTTAATATGTCACTGAAGGATCAAATAGAGACAGTCAACCTGATGTGAAAACAAATACTTGTTAAAATGTGAAAACCTAGCTTTGAGACCTAAGACTACCTAGAATTTTTGAGGGAAAATGAGTTTTAAGCACATGACAGTATTCCTGAAAGAATTCCCTACTAAAAAAAGTATCCAAGCAGTTGTTCCTATTAATTGCTTCAGAAAGCTTGAAAAAGATATTAAGGATGTCCTGGTATTTTTGATAAAGTAAAATCTATTTTTTAACTTTCTAACTTTTCAGTAAAGCAACTATGGTAAATGAAGGTAGAGGGTTAATTAATCTGTAAGTGAATCAGGCTCAGGGAGATACATGTGATAGTAGTAAACTCTGAGCCTTCCTCCATTTACTGTAAGCATTCACAAGAGGATTCTGTTTCTGCAGCAGTTGCGTCTCGGTTCCTGTCTACTGCATGTGTGGCAATAGTAAAAGACACGTGTCCAACAGGAGTTGGATCAAAATGCAAAAATACCTGTTAGTGAACAGCAGTAGCTACACTTCAGTCATGTCTTTTTAACACTAAAAAAACTTGGAAGTGCAAGTACGTACAGCAAAAAGGTACAAGGGTCAGTGATACTTAATCCAGCTGCAGACTCCCTCTCAATATGGGGAGAAGGAAGAAAGTAGGGTGTGGGGGGGAAATGTTATGATTCTGTGGTAGGTTTTTTTTGTCTTCTGACTTCTTAGTATGTACCTGAATCTTAATTTTTTTCAAAAGTACTTAAAAGCTTGATCCTGTGAAAATCTCACTTCTGAGGGTTGTTTCACAAAGTCCCCTTTCTTCCTGTGGCCTGGATGAAAAGCAAAATTGAGGTGGTAAAGTAATACTTGGCAAGCTTGTTGGTGCCATGTTTTTATTTCTTCTGAAATATCGTGAGTAATTGCAGACATCTCCTTTTATTCAAACGTAGTTTTATATATTAGGGAAGAATTATTAGGGCTATGTAAAATCTGCCACAAAAGACATGAGTGTTCTAGGTCAAAATAAAATGAAATGAGTCAGTTCGTCAAATTTAAGTCTTACTAAGAAGCCTGCAGAACAGGGAAATGAGGGAATGTTACTTCAAATTGTAATAGTTATTCTAGAGGAGAAGACAATTGATTACTCTTGGACATTTTGACAGAAATAGAGCATTCAGTGGAATCTTGGTATGAAGATGGTTTGTCTCAAGAAAGTTGTTGAGCCTACACACAGGAAAAGTAGAAGCTCACAAAGAAAAGCAAATGATGATGTGAAAGCTGACAATTCATGAACTGATCTAGAGTTTTCCAAAAACATATAACTAGGGATGCACATGGTTGCATTGAAGTAAAGAACATGAAGGTTGAACCCCATGTGGTGTGAGTAGAAGCCATTGGAAGGATTTAAATGAAAGAATGACAGAGTGAAACAGATCGGGGGAAGGGAGAGTGGTTTCGTCTGTCAGAACAAGGTCTTTAAATCACAAGATAAAAGCTTGAAAGGATGTTAAAGAATATGTAGCAGAGTTTGGCTATTACTACATGGCAGTACATACCCCAGGTTAATATCCCGTTCTTATGTCAGAAATAATAAGGGTGCTATTGACCATGAATCATATTGGAGAAACTTGTTTGCTTTTTAGAATTTATTCCAGAATGAGTGGATGACAATAACTTAGTAGAATAAGACTGTCTAGCTATTACTAGAGCTAGCAAAATTGCTCTTATCCTTTTTATTTAAACATAAAAACTTAGAAATTATCTTTACTAGGATTAGTAAAATTGTAGCAGTAACTTATTTTTATAACTTTATTAATCTTCAAAAGCTAGGAGAAGCCCAGCCTGTTCAACATCTTTGTCGGCGACATGGACAGTGGGATAGAGTGCACCCTCAGCAAGTTCGCCGACGACACCAAGTTGTGTGGTGCTGTCGATACGCTGGAAGGGAGGGATGCCATCCAGAGGGACCTTGACAGGCTGGAGAGGTGGGCCCGTGCCAACCTCATGAAATTCAACCAGGCCAAGTGCAAGGTCCTGCACCTGGGTCATGGCAATCCCAGGCACAAATACAGGCTGGGTGGGGAATGGATTGAGAGCAGCCCTGAGGAGAAGGACTTGGGAGTGCTGGTGGATGAGAAGCTTAACATGAGCAGGCAATGCGCCCTTGCGGCCCAGAAGGCCAACCGCATCCTGGGCTGCATCAAGAGGAGCGTGGCCAGCACGTCGACGGAAGCGATTCTCCCCCTCTACTCTGCCCTGGTGAGACCCCACCTGGAGTACTGTGTCCAGTTCTGGGGCCCGCAACACAAGAAGGACATGGACCAGTTGGAGAAGGTCCAGAGGAGGGCCACAAAGATGATAAAAGGGCTGGAGCACCTCTCTTATGAGGACAGGCTGAGAGAATATTGGGGCTGTTCAGCCTGGAGAAGAGGAGGCTCCGGGGAGACCTGATAGCGGTCTTCCAGTACCTCAAGGGGGCCTACAGGAAAGATGGAGAAAGGCTGTTTAGTAGGGCCTGTTGCAATAGGACGAGGGGTAATGGTTTTAAAATAGAGGGGGGTAGATTTAGATTGGAAATTAGGAAAAAATTTTTTACGATGAGAGTTATAGAACACTGGCACAGGTTGCCCAGAAAGGTGGTGGAGGCCCCATCCCTGGAAACATTCAAGGCCAGGCTGGATGAGGCTCTGAGCAACCTGATCTAGTCAGGGATGTCCCTGCTCCTTGCAGGGGTGTTGGACTAGATGACCTTTGAAGGTCCCTTCCAACCCTAACCATTCTATGATTCTATGATTCTAAGTACTTCTCCCTCATAGAATCATACAATCTTTAAGCTTGGAAAAGACTTCCAAGATCATCAAGTCCAACCATCAACCTAACACCACGATGACTACTGAACGACGTCCTGAAGCACCATGTCTACATGTTCTCTGAACATCTCCAGGGCTGGTGACTCCACCACTTCCTTTGGCAGCCTGTTCCAGTGCCTGACCACTCTTTCAGTAAAGAAATGTTTCCTAATATCCAACCTAAGCCTCCCCTGCTGTAACTTGAGGCCATTTCCTCTTGTCCTATCACAAGTTATTTGTCAGAAGAGACCAACACCTGCCTCCCTACAACCTCCCTTCAGGTAGTTGTAGAGAGCAGTAAGGTCTCCCCTCAGCATCCTCTGCTCCTGGCTAAATAATCCCACTTCCCTCAACTGCTCCTCATAAAACTTGTTCTACAGACCCTTCACCAACTTCGCTGCCCTTCTCTGGATGCACTCTAGCAAATCAATGTTCTTCTTGTACTGAGGGGCCCAAAACTGCATGCGGTATTTGAGATGTGGCCTCACCAGTGCTGAGTACAGGGGCATGATCACTTCCCTGCTCCTGCTGGCCACGCTGTTCCTGATGCAAGCCAGAATGCTGTTGGCCTTCTTGGCTGCCTGGGCACACTGCTGGCCCATGTTCAGCTGGCTGTCTAACAGCACCCCCAGGTCCCTTTCTGCTGGGCAGCTTTCCAGCCACTCTTCCCCAAGCCTGTAGCGATGCATAGGGCTCTTGTGACTGAAGTGCAGGACCTGGCACTTGGCCTTGTTGAACCTCATACAGTTCCATCGGTCCAGCCTGTCTGGATCCCTCTGCAGAGCCTTCCTATCCTTGAGTTTTTGTTAGATCTTCCACAATGAGTAAGTCTGTCCAGGGGGCAAGGAATGGCCTCTCTGTGAATGTTTCAATGGAACAATAACCTTGAAAATTCATTTTGCATCTTTGTTGGCAAATAATAATTTGATCAGCTCACTGAGCGTTCTCAAGCAGGTTCTTTATGCCCTCATTTGCTTCCATGTCTTGTAGATTGCTTTTTTTTTTTTTGCCTAATATCTATAGGATGTTCTTTCCTGTCCACTCATGTGGTTAAAAGCTAGTGCCTTAGATCTCAGCATCTCATGATTTTGTTAGTTTATTGAATTGATAAATGCAAACTTCTCACAGTATTGTGTGTGAGATTTATTTCTATGGCATGCTGAGCCAGACAGCCGGTGATCTGTAGTTATAGACCTTTCTGCTGGTGTTTGACTCTGTAATTTGATGACTGGAATAAAGACATTCATATACTTTTAGTAACCTCTTGCTTAGAATGCTGGATGTTAAATTCAGTACGCGCATGTTGTTGTCAGAAATTCGTCAGAGGACCACAGCTCAAAGAAGTGCTTCTACGCCTCTGCCTGCGACTCCTAAACAAGGCTCTCCAAAATCAGTGGTTCCAACATCTCCCAGTCTGCAGAGAGACCCATCAGCTCTGAGCGGACCCCCAGAAAGAAGTGTTCCGCCACCCTTGCAGTCAAATGTTTTGCCAAGGCGCCCTGGATCCCCCGCTACTTCAGTGCCTGGAATGGGTAAACAGAGCACTTAATGTTATTTACAGTTTATATTGTTTTCTCTGGTTCCCAATAAAATAGACCATTTTCAGACAGTATGGAAATGGCATTTCATTTGGAAATAGCAGAGCAGTTATCTGATTAAGCAGGAGTTCCATATTCAATTAGCCATAACTCTTTACAGCTGGCATCTTTTGATGCTGAAACCTATTGCCTGAGCTCATGTAACTGTTATGGCTTCTTTGTTTAAATGGCAATAAAACTTTGCAGTATTCTGTAGCCAACAATATAGCATACCTTTTTATGTTCTTAGTTTAGAAGAGCTCTACACTTGTATAAATCAGGTGCAGAGGAGAACACTTTCAGAATGCATTAATGTTTCTCCCTGAACGCTGCACGTATTTTTTCTAACATGCATCTTGACATTTATTTAATTTTTTACTCTAGGAGGTGTAGTCGTGCAATCTATACTCGTAGATTAAGGTGTGAAACATCAGGTACACGAGAGAAGTTGTCTATGCGGTAGCTGAATTCTTCTAAAATCTCATTATTGTTTTGGTCCAAGAGTCAAAAGCTTAGCAACAGGTTGAAACCTGGCGGAAATGAGCGCTCCTTGGAATGCGTTTTCATATCCTGAAAATGCTTTTTCCCTTGATTTGGCTTGGTGTTCAGATGGGAGGGACCTTATTAAACAGAACATGAACTAAATTCCGTAATAGGGATAGCAAACTTGAAAGCTTTTTGGTGGAGGTGGTGGTGTCATTCTCCTCATGGATGGTAAAGCTGTGTACGGGTTAGCTGACCTTCCATTTGTTGCAGGATGTCTGTCAAGTTGGATGGCAAGGCGAGAAAGGAGATGAAATGCTGCCTTGAAAATAGAAGGGATGCAACTTGCCAAGAATCTTCTGAGCACCACTGTAACGTGTAGTAGTTCTTTGCTCTTTGTACAGTGACCAAGATGTCAAGTGTCATAGATAGCAATGGAAGCCACTGCAGTTGTCAGCTAATGTGGAAGCCCTCTTTTCTCTTGAATTCCCCCAGACCTCCCAGGCGTCTGACATCTCAGTCTCGTAGCTGTAGTGAAATGTATGTAAATTCAGCATCTCTAAGAGTAGTATCATCGCATCTAAGTTTATGTATGGCTTGCAGCAAATATGGATAACCTTAATTCTTTCTACTTTAGAGAAGACTAATAATTCATTTTCATTATACTGTATTTTGTAGCAGAGAATCAATTTAACGTGTATTACCACAGAGCTCCCATATGTTTGGAAATTAATAACCAGCAGGTAGTTGAGAGTTTGCCAAGCTTTGCAGAAATGACCAGTCTTTCTACAATGATTGCTTTTGATGTTTATATTAATTACTGGTGTCCATAACAGCGTGAGAACCAAGATGGTTGGTTTTAGTTATTGGTAGGCAGGTAATTGAAGTTGTTTTTGGACCGTGTTGTGATGTTCCATTCTAGGTAACTGTATTTAATTTTTACCTTGCTTGTTAACTCTAGAAACTTTTCCTATGTTGGTGATATACAGGTCATAAGCAAATTTGGTCTTTTGAAGATAGGACTCAATACAGGTTTGAGGGTTAGCCGGATATTAATAAAGTTCTTGCAGAGTTTTAATTTTATTGCAGATTGTATCAGTGCTCCAGGTCTTTACTTCACACCTATGTCAGACACTGTCCGTTCACTTTTTCTTTTAATGGAAGTATTGCGTCTTTCATGTTTATGAAGCCTTGGGAAATGCATTTTGCTGGAACTCTTCTCTGGACGGCTTTTTCAAAATCCTATAAAATGAAACTTTAGGTCCCGTTTATGTTGCACTGAATTTGTTCTGCCTTGCTGCTGTGAGATTTTTCTGAGTCTGGTTTCCTGCTTGTTGACAGAATAGAGGGATAATTTGAGAATGCATTCACTGATCAATATCTCCTGAATTGATTTCTCTTGTTTGTGAAAATGAGGGTTACTTTAAAATAATTTGAGCATGCAACTTTTCTTTTTGTGCTTATTGAAGGGTTGTAAATTGCAGTATTTTCTGATCAAATGTTATTGTATTTACAGGTGAGGACAGTCCATTTAGGTCAATTATGCAGTACTGATGAAAGGTGTTTTAAAAGGCTGTGCTGTTAGGCATATTGCCAGATTAGTCTAATTCTATGTGTAGCACTCTGAGAGGGCACTGCTGAGAGTGTTTGATTCCTACAAGGTTTCTGGCCCTTGCCGTAGAGGATGGCGGTTAGCTGTGCGTGGCGTTGAGCTTGAGGTTTACCACTGTGTAGCACGTTCTGCCATAAGTGGCTTTTTTTTTTTTTCTTTTGTGAAGGCTAAAAGGTAGAAGACTTGAAAAGGTAGAAGACTTGAGATGGTGGTTGCTGGCAGTTACCTTTAATGCCATATTTAAACTTAGAGTCCATCCTGGATTAGTTTATGCAATAGTAAGACTTGCTGTGTTGTCTTTGCCTGCGTATACTCTACTGCAGTGCTACTTGCCGCTTCTGTGCGTATGTTTATGAAAGAGAATCAGTTGTGTGGGAAGCTATGACTTTGTGCGTGTTCTGGTCCTGTCCCCAGGTAAGGTGCTGCAAAGCAAGCTAAATCTATCTTCTGAGAATCTTGAAGTCCACAGCAGTTTTCCATGGTATCTTTCAACTAAATGGCCTTCTGAATGAGTTCAGGTTGCTAACATACCTCATTCTCTTGGTGGTCCTTTTTTTGGATTGAGGCATGCTGCTGTGTAAACCTCCCCATGATCAAAAGCCCCAAAATTCCAATGATGGCACCAGCCTCTGAGACATGCATTAATCACCTGAGTTTTCCTGTTCCTCTCAGTATACTTCCCTGCCACTGACAGGATTGAGGAAAACAACCTGCACTCTGAATCCTTCAACCAATTGCCCCAGTGCCCTGAAGTCTATTTTGATTGCTGTCAGACTTCTCTCTGTGACCTCATCGCTGCCAACCTGCACAACCACCATACTAACAATCAGTGGGGCGGACCAGACCAGGGAGTTTCCTAGTGATGTCTCTGACCTGGGCCCCGGGAGGCAGCAGACTTCCCTGGCTGGGTTGGGGAGGGGGGGGCTGGTCAGAATATGGGGCCCTCTGTTCCCCTCAGAAGGGAATCGCCTATGACAATTACCCTCCTTTTTTTTTTCATAACAGCAGCAGTCACAGTGTGTGGGGGCTGACTGGCTCTCCCTAGACAACCCTCTGGACAGACCTTCCCCTGCATCTTCATTTGCCTGTCCCTCCAGTTCTGGAGCCCTGTATCTGTTGTGTAAGGACAACTGGGGAGGTGAGGAAGGCCAGGAGGGGATTCACCTTCTGCCCCGAGCAGCGACCCGTTGCCATTCTTCTCTGTCTCTTAGGTCCCCTCCTCCTCCATGGTGGCAAGAGGACGGGATCCTCTGCTCCTCCTGGAGCCTCCATCTGCTGCCTTGGCCTCAGGGATGGCAGCGAGTGGTTCCACCAGTCTGTCTCCCTCTTGCACTCCCTGATCCTCCTCAGCCTTTCCACTTCCTCTTTCAGCTCTGCCACCAGGCTGGGCAGAACATCCACCCCGTCGCACTGAGAGCAGCTGTTGTCTCCGCTGCCCTCCAGTACGAGTGATAGCCTCAGGCCCTGCCTGCAGCTGGAGGCCTGGACGGCTGCATGTTTGCATGGGATTGCCGTCTGGATCGCCACACTCCTTCTGGCCATGGCTTTTGGGCAGGTGGAGGGGGCTGGGGTAGCCTCTCTCTCCCTGCACTTTTGCCTTTGCTGTTTGGCCGGGGTTTTTGCGGCTTCAGGAAGGGTCCCCTGGCACAATCCTCCACTTCGGAGCCCTTCACCTCGGTGGCTTCGCTGAACCATGCCCCTTCTCTGGGTATGGTTCTGAACTTAGGAGTATTTGTGCACTTACGGATCTGCGGAGGTGGATGATGGTCTAGGCTGGAGGAAACTGTTCATTAGTCAATACTTGTCTGCTATTAAAAACTTCAAAAGTTTTCCACAAATAAACTCAGACTGGAAGTTTGAAAGTTCCTAACGATTTGGACAAATCGCCTTGCAGGAGGCGTTAGGTTTAAAGTGAAGTTTGAGAACAAGAGGGCAATAGGAGATCACTCTGTGACCAGTGGGCTCTTCCTGATGGTGTGTGCCTTTCCTATTTTCGCTTAAGAGGGTATTAAATGACAGGATCTGTGTGATAGTTTATGGAAGAGATTTTTTGGCTGTTGTCAGAAAGTTTTGATTCACTCAAAGGAGCCTGTTTGTGAAGCTGTTAATCACTGACCTGTGGCAGTGCTCCTCTCTTCCAGCTAGTGGTCTTTAGGTGAAATTCACAGGTCTCAAGTTTGTGAAGAGTGATGAAGGTGAGGAATTACAACTGACTCTTCTAATGCAAATATTCCTATGGGACTAATTGGCATAGGGCTATTGGCTTCCAGATCTTGGTGCTAGTAACACATCACAGCTCCTGTCAGAGGACAAGCCAAACTTCATCAGAAATGTGCCACATTTGAGATTATATCTGCTAGTCTGAAATTAAGTGTGTTTCATGCTCTGGATTCTGTCTCTTTGGAGGAAAAGGATGGCATCTTGACTAGGTGGGAATTTCTCAGCACTTGGTCTTTACTGGGGGTTTGTTTACACTACAAATAGAGTAAATTGTTAAAGCTTTTAGCAATAGGAACTGTTGCCCTTCAGTGTTTAAAAAAAAAAAAGAGTTGTCCCTTAAAATGAGTCACAAGGAATTTGACTTCTCTTCACCATTGCTTTTGATTTGTGAACCTCTGTGGGGTCTTGTCAGGTCACATTCAATCTTTTCTCTGCAAGAATGAGACCTAGAGATGTGTATGATGGCCAGGATAGAGAGAAGGGTTTTAAAATGAAATGTATTGATTATACAATAATTTGCTCCCAAACCATGGGGTTTTGAGATTAAAGCAAACACTTCTAAGATTCTTGATAGATTATCTAACTTGGCAACAGTGCAAAATCTAAAGCACTGAATCACAATATAACCCTTTCAAGGTTGTATAAAATCAATTTGATCATGACTTAATTTTTACAAGAGAAGGGAGGGTCCTGACCGATTCTCATAATGCTAGTTATTTCTCAGTATGGGAGAGTGAGAGCTGTGGGAACAAACCTCCTTCAGGACTGCTTCTGTTCATACCTATCCTCGCACTGCTAGAACTCTCAGTAAACAATTACTAATGTTTCTCAGGAGAGCTTCATAAGCCTTTGCCACTGTGAAATCATGTTTCCCCCTCTTCCTGTGTGACAAGAATAGTTTGCAAAAGGGAGTTTGCAACAGCCAGAGAGAAATACATGCACCAAAATCCTGAAATAATCAGATATAGGAGAAAAGAAGGGGGACAAATACTGGATATCTGGCAATTCTGGTTGTTCAATTTGTAAATTCAAATTAATCTCTAAATTTGTAACTTATATTGAAATAATAATTCTTTCTCTTATTCCATTTTGCTGCATAAATGAAAATAGAGATGCTGGATTTGTAGAAAACTCAAGTAACAAAGACCTTCCAGCTCTCCTGAAATGATCTGCCCTCTAAGTCCTTGCATTGCTTCAAGGAGTTGTACTCAGTTGACGAAATCTAATTTTGACTTGTTCAGCACACAAAGAAAAACATTTTACATAAACACCAAGAAACTTAATTTTAAGAAAACTATCTTAAATGATGTTTTAGAAGAAATGTGAAAGTTGGTATTTCCTAATGAGTGTTTGAACTTGTATTTTTTTTGTATATTGAACTTTTATTTGAACAGGAGATCCTCTGTATTAAAATTCTTATTGTTGTAGTAGCCTTGCTGTTGCATTAGTAAAGGGTATGTGTGTTTATGTACTATAAATAGTATATTTAATCAGAAGTATCATTTTAGTCCTAGATGTGGCCTTGACCAGTAGTTACATCACCTGTAGTTGAAACTCCTTTAAAATCAATGTCAAAGACATTAATTGGTGTTGAATCCTCAGGGTCTAATAGATTTCATTAAATGTCTGTCTTAGCTTTTCTGCTTGTAATTGAGCAAATATTTAAACTTGTGTTTCCCTTTTGAAATTTAGTATTTTACCAAATAAAGCAAGTTTTGAAGAATAAGAAGTTAAATTATATAGCTTGTTGTTTGAATATATGCTGCCTTTACTGCATATGTAACTTCCTGAAGAAAAACCTGATTCTGGAAAAAAAATACTGAATATTCGTGTGATCTGGATTATGGTGATGGCTGGGATAAGAGTCAGGTTACTCTTTGCATAGTAGTGATTTTTGATTTTTGAGGTGATAATTCTGTTTAGTAGTTCATTCTGTGCTGGCTGTACTCAATCAACTTAGACTTAATAGGGTTTTTTTTGTTGGTTTTTTTTTGTTTTTGTTTTTTTTTTTTTTTTTTTAAAGGACCTCATATGTTACCTAAACAAGGATTAGGGTGCCCCAGCTTCTTCAGTGCAAGTCCTGCCTCCCAGTTGGACTGGCATATGTAGGAAAAGCAAGTTGTTCAAGCTTGAGTAGGTTCTGATAAGAGCCATTTATCTGTGCTGCAGCCAATTGTGAGAACTCCTGGCTTATGGCATGAACAGCCAGCTACCCGCTCTCAAAGGTCAGGCTGGCATACGACTGCAAAATTTTGTGTGCACGGTGAAGTAGAGGCATGGAAAACTTGCCTTGATTCTGTATTTTTAAAAAAAAAAAAGTGTAGCAACTTCAGAGGGGACTGTGCAGTTGTGAAGATGCTGACTTTGGCCTGTGATTCCATAGACACACACATTTCAAGGGTTGCTATTACAGGTTTTATTGTATCTAAATGGTGATTTATGTCCTTATTCCTGCATTATTGTCCACAAAGTACTGCCCTGTGTCACAGGCCTGTATTACCTAATTTTTTCAGTCTGTCTCATTTTCGTTAGTACAGCTGCTTTAGCTTGTGATCAGTGTACTGCACCTCATTGATAATCTAAATGAGTATTAGATGCACAGAAGTGACACCTAACCCTGTCAGTCTGGCTTGATTGACCCCTCAGCTTCCGAAACACGGGTTCATTTTTTTAAAACCCAAGTTAGCCCGACATCCATTTTCACACACATTCTGGGCAGTTTAAAGGTTGGGCGGAATCGAATATTGCTCTTTCAAATTTGATAATGTATGAGTACAGAACTGTGACCTTTGATACGTAGTAATACATCAACATGACACGAGCAGTAAGTGCAGCAATTACCTTTACTACACTTGAGATTGTGTTTTAGTTCTCATCTTGTAAGCAATTATTTCAGGGGAAAAAAAAGGATGCCTCTAAGTTAAATATATTTTGCAAATAGTGTAAATGCAGAAATTAATCTTTGGGGACTTTTTGATTTGCAGGTGAATTTTCAAATTAATCTTGGCTTTTAAATTAACATTGGCTCAGTGGCAGAAAGGAGTCTTGTGGCACTGGCTTCTTTTACAATACTTTTTCTAGGAGAGTTTCTTTAACCCTTTCTGTTGTGTTCTAATGTAATCTGAGGTTCATATTCTGATTTATGGCTAAAGCCTTATCCTGCAAGCAGTTGACATGTCATGATGTTCATGTTGCTCCCATATAATACTCCTAAGAGTTGGTTATGTGCATGATAATAATGCAAGTTTACATACTTTTAAGTGCCTTTTAGAATATAGGAGAACATCTCAGATCTGCACCACGTATTGATTTAAAAGGCTATTTTAGCTGCTCCAGCAATATTTCATCTTTTTCCCAAGGAGATCAAGATAAATTTGGTTTAGTTTACAAGTCTTCTTCCTCACCTGTTGTTATAAATTATTTGGGTAATGATAGTGCACAACCACTACCTGGTAGGTGCTATAAAACTACAAATCAATACTCCTTGCCAAAAAGCATAAAGCCTCGAGAGGACTGGTATCAGTTGCGGCTTCTGTTCTGTGGACTGAAAATCAGAATAAAATTACCGTGTCATTCTGAGCAAGCAATTGAGTAACCACTGAATGGTGACTTTCTATCAGTGCTGTCTGTCACAACCAAAACTCGAAGGAATAACTTGAAGTAGAACTTCTTGTTCTTCTAAAATATCTGCTTTCTCAGCAACCAGGCACTAAGCAGTGTCGGTGTGCTGGAGTTAGGCATTGAAATTTAATTCAAGAGCTGGGAAAACATTTATTTTGTTTTATATTGTGGTGAAAACAACACCTTTTGGAATGGTTTTCTCTGAGCTGTCAAAAATCTGAACCCTAGTCCCCAGTATCGTTGGGTCATACTGGGACCCTGGCACGGAGGCAGCTGGCCAAAGTGGCTGATGTGGGACTTGATGGAGCCTGTCTCTCCCAAATCTGCCGTGTGCTGAAGGGTGAGTGTTTTCTCTAGAGTAGCTTTTTTTTTTTTTTTTCAAACTCCTGGCTTTGGAGATTGCTTGTGTGCTGCACATACACACTAGTGATAAATTGCTAATAAATCTAAAAACTTTTCTAATGAAAGTTTCCTCAAAATGGAAGGGTTTCTCTTAACAGATTTACTCACTACTTATTTTGCAACAGTTAGAGAATTCTTGACCATCAGTGGTGTCATTTGTTCTCTGGGAGGAAAAACAAAACAAATCTATTAAATCATCACATAAATTTCTCCTGATCAATCTCTTGGCCACACAAACTATTTGGCAAAGCCACAAGGAGGGTGCAGCCTGGGGAAATTGTGCAAGCGTGGTTCTGTGCTGTTTCTTGTCGCTTTCAACCTGTGCCATGTAAGGGCATTTGAGCCCTTAACTACTTCAAAATAAAAAAAAAAACCCTCAAGCTTTTTTTTTTTGCATACTTTCATTAAATTTTCAATGTTAATAGTAATAACTTATTTTGGAAAAAATACTCAACCTACTTTTGTGTGGTGTTTTCCATTTAAAAATATAAATACTCTATACATGGAAACTTTGAGTCTATGCTGCTTACTTAACAGATGAAAGTGGTTACAACAGCTCGGTGTGGAAGACTGTTTTTCAACTGGGGCTCTGTGTTTGTAGGAAGTTCCTTATGGTGAAAGGATGCCCTTGTGTGGGTAGGTGACTCCATGGGTAAAGAAGTGTATTTGTTACTTGGCTACAAGTAACAACAGCCAGACAATGGTGCAACCACGGTGTCATTGCATGTCAGTGTTTTTGCTCACACTGAATTTATTACTTCTGCTAACAACTTGGGCATCTTTACTTCTCTTTATTGTATATTATTAACCATTTTTTTTTTTTTAAAGAACTGACAACACTAGTATTCCCTGACAGTAGAATCCCTTTTATAGTATCTGGAAAATATTTATTCTCTCTTGTGTTTTAGAGAAGGGAGTGAAGGTAATATTTTTTTTTCCACCATTCATAGCACAACAATATGACTAGAAGTATTTATTTTTCAAAACTGCTAGGTTTTTTGTTTGTTTCAGCTATTTGGCTACATCTGTGTATTACTGGGGCTTTTTAAAAGAGATGGTGAATGACAGCCTGGTTGCAGAATGTATTTTCTTTTTAAGGCTTGTCTTAAAAACTTACTGGTTTGCAATGTTGAAATCCTCCTGGACAGAGTTGGTTGCATTGTTGAACAAATGGTGGGCAGCTGAAATTTAGGGACACTTAACGGAAAGTACTCAACGGAGACTGTGCAACTTATTGTGAATACTCCTGATACATTATAATGAGGCATTAACTTTCATCTAGTCTTGAAGTCTGATCTACTTGATGTTAAAATCTTAGATTGTGTTATGAGTAAATGTAATGATTCTGAGAGCTGGAATATCGTTAGCCATTGTGAACAGTACTGAAGGAGTCTCAGGATGTATAATGTGATAGATAAGATTTTGCTTGAAGTTTTTTTTCCAAGACCAATTTAATTTTGATTTATTTGTCTCATTAACCCAAGAATTCAGAAAATTGAATGCCACCTGTGTGAGGTATTATTAACGCTAGTGAAATATCTTCAAAATCGCTCCATGCTTATAAATTGGTCTTTTGAAAGCATTTTAAAGGCATAATGATACTATAGTGAAAATGTACAGCATCATTTAAAAAATGCAAAATGCTTATTTGATTTCTGAAATAAGGCTTGGTCACCTGACTTAAATGTATACTGATCTATTATTTATGCTTTGAAAATAGAGCTGATAAAAAGCATAAGTGTTCTTGATATTATATTTTGTCGTATCTAGCTAAAAAGATTGAAATCCAGAGAAACAATTTTCTGACGAAATGAAATAGTGTGCCCTACTGAACCCCTGGGGAAAATAGCCTCTCTGTTTGCTCAGAATATGAAGCAGTAAAACAGTATAAGTAAAACAGACAGCCCGTGTCACATTCCTATTTGTACAGTCTGGAATGATGTTTTAAAAACATTTTCTAGTTATTTTTGATAAATAAATGGTGCAAATAACATCTGCAAACCAACCCTGCTGATGTAAGATTTTTCAGATCAGATTTGTTTGTCAGTGAAAGTAAGAAAATTGCCTTACAAAACTAAAGTTGTGTAACTCCCAAAAAATATGCATAACAAGTGTAGAAGAATATATCTTGTTTTCCTTTTGCCTTCTCTCGAAGAAACTAATGCTGATTCTCCATTATCTTTGCTTCTGGGCTCAGAAGGTGTCTTGAAAAAATTATCAAATACCAAAAAGCTCAGTTGCTAAACACAGACGTGTTTATGAGGTGTTAAACAGCTGAACGCTCATGTTGATAGTGGGGCATCCAGCCACCCTTTTGGAACAGTGTATCCTGGTTAAAGCCTCAAGATTTGCCCCTGAGACATTAGTGCTCCACTGAAAACTAAGCTTAGGGGTTGCAAGAGCCTTACACAGGTGATGGATCTATGGTCAAAAGGGGTATACAGAACATAGATGTGTTGCCTGGCTGTTGCTTTTTGCAGGTTCTGCCAAAGGCTGGTACACTGAGGATGAAGGGAAGTGTGTCCAAGTCTTGTGGCTTCCAGAAGCGCACTCATCCTTGTAAGGATTCTGATGCCACTCTAATTTCCTTCACTGATGTAAAAGCTGAGACGGAAAAAAATTCCCTGGGCGGCAGGGTTGAGAAATCTGATCTCACGGCTCTACAAATGCCCCATTGCCCAAGACTGGCCGAGGAAGCATATGTCTGTACATCTGCCAAAACATTACTTGTTGAGGGAGTGAGCTTTCAGCTGCATTTGAAGAATATAAGTCTTCAGGGCTCTCTTGTTATACTTTGGACTTCTGTTCTCCACAGAGTTGGTTAAAACTAACTTTAATGATGTTTTTGTAGGGATTCTCAGTCAATGGACTCCATCTCAGGCTAAATTCTCTAATACATCCACAGACTACAACATGCAGTTTTGTAAATATGTATGTGTTTAATAGTGACAAAAAAAAAGTTTTTATTTTTCAGCCTTTACAAAAATAATGATTTAATAAATTCTTCCCTCTGAGCTTATACAACACTGGGCAATTACCTGGTGTTTTATTTTAATATCTGAACGAAAAATGACGTTTACTAGACTAATAGAATTTAATTGAGTGGATCTCTCTTTGTTGAATGAAAGAAGTCTTGGGTAGGGAGTCTTTGTCAGAGTCAGGGCTGGGATTCTTGAAAAGGTGTTTTTTGTGTTGTGGTTGCATGTGTTTGCTGTTGTATATAATGATGGTGGTGATAACTGAGAACATCACACTCTTTGAATGATCTGAATGGGTACTTCTGTACAACAAATGTAAGAAGGAAGGAACATGTAATATTAAGTCCTGAAAAATTCAAGCATTACTAATCCACCCAAGATTCATTTCAGGTTTATCTTTGGCAAAAGGCTCAAGTGCTTCAATACAGCATGATTTGTCTACCAGTAATTTTTAATTTCTTAATGACAAGGACATCATGTATAGCCATGAAAGGATATCACCAAGATTTTATCGAACCTGGCTATTGCATTATTTATTTAATCAGAAATTTTGTTCTAATGTGGCATTTGTCCAAATAATTATAAATTTAATTACTTATTTAGCATTTTTGATAAAACAGTTCATGGTTTCTGTAATGCTTAGGTGAAAGTTACTTGGTCATGGGTGACGGGTGTAATTTTTCATGTAAGGTAGGAGTCCAGGAGATCTCAGAGAGAAAAGGCACTTTTCAGTTGTTTGCTTACTGCATTTTTATGCTGAAGGGTTGCTAGGACTGTAGGTAAATTATTTTTTAATTATTACTCACTGGAGTTCCGAGGAGCGTCTCTAGACAACTTAACAGAATTAATCTGTTTTCACTGAATAAAAAAATATTGAGGGGGTGGGGAATGGCAACAAAAGAACAAGGCACCAAAAAAACCCCCGCTAGTCTTTGGGCTGCTTCCACCTAGGTAGGAGGAACGCTGTGATTGTAGAGGTCTGGTTCTTCTTCTGGAAGCACTTCATGCTGGAGCAGACTGTCCTCTGGGATTTGAACTGACCATTGCAGAACATGTTATCAGAACTCTTATCACAGGCAGGAGCTTGGCCATACTTGATGGTCAAGTTCCTGTTATGATTAATAAAGAGTTAACAAGACTTCTGTAAGATAAACTATGCTAGAAAGGTAATATGCACTCTTAGAAGCAATAAAAGTATTAACTCTAGCCAAAACCACTACTGTCTAAGACTTGATTAACTTATTAAAGTACCTATCATTAATATTTATAAACTCTTATGTACAGTCTGACCTACACTCAATCTCAGATCTCCTTGGTGGCTCAAGTAACATGGAGAGGAACTACAAACGGTTAAAGAGCTGAGTGGCAGGGGAGAATCTGCAAAGGGTTTTGGTGGGTCACATTTGCTAGTATTCTGTCAAAAGCAGTTAAATGTTCCAAAAGATTTATTCGTGCCTGCACTTAGCTTACTTGCTGGGGAAGCAGAGTGGTAAAGAGGGAAAGCCTTGAGGCTGGGATGCACTGTTCAGCAACAGCCAAAATTTTGCTGTGTTATCAATGCTGTTTTAGCCAAAAATCCAGAATGCAGTGCCAGAGGGGCTGCTATGAAAAAAATTAACCCCATCCCTGCCAGACCCTATACAGGCAGTTTTGAACTAATATGGATACTCTCAAGAGGTTAAATATGGAGACAGCATCTGACCGGAAAAGGCTGGTTGCTTCCCATAGTTTCAAGTCAGCTGACAAACTTCTATTAGGAGAAAAAATATAATCTGTGTAAAAGTTACTGCAGAGAGCATCTTAGCCAAAAAATCACGGGAAGCTCTGGGAAATGCAGTTACTGGAGGAAGAAGCTCTCATATGTCAACAATTACACGGCATTTGTGGTGGTTATTCTGGTATGAGAAAGTGTTTGCACTGGACAAAGATAAGTTTCTTGCTTATCTTGCAGTGGGAAAATGCAGGGCTTGGCTCTTTTTCTGCACTTAGTGTAACTAAATTACTGCTTTTTGTTGGAACATTTAAACGAAAACAAACGAGCATGAAAATCTCTGAAGACCGTTAACAGCAAAACCGGTGTTGTGCCAGAGTTGGGCTTCTCTGTGCCGTGCAGACCTCCAGTGCCTGTCTGCGCAAGGCGAAGCACGCTTGAGGAGGCTGTGAGCTACCCATTACTGCTGGTGATGTTATCTCAGTAGCATGAAACGAAAAAACCCTCAAGAGGAGAGTGTGCCAGTTTTGACTCCTGACGCTTGGCCAGTGCCCCATTCTAGGCCATCACGCCTCCGCTCTTTGCAGTGTTATGCTGCTATGGGTGGACCTTTCTGAACTACAATGCAGGAGAACTTATAAATAGTGCCTTGAAATGGCAGAGG